>NC_056740.1:121515362-121652862 GCF_019279795.1 Protopterus annectens | reverse complement strand
AGAGCTGGTGAGCAACTTAATGTGGCCAGTTGTGCAAACCTTCTGTAACAACCATGAAAGGCATGGCCAGTATAATCCTCTCAAATTTGACTTTTATTAAAATGACAAACAAATAATGTTTTTCATTGTTTGTCATTTTAATAAAAGTCAATTTTGAGAGGACTATACTGGCCGTGTCTTTCATGGTTGTTACAGAAGATTTTTATCTATTGTGGTGAAATAGCTGTGCAAAACTTGTTGCTTATGGAGGTGAAGAAATTCAAACCAAAGGCTCAGTAGTGCTTTCATGTTATTTGGCTAGGAACTGCTACAGCTAACTATTCTCAGAGACAGTTTGAGAATGAATCTGCTTTCCTTTACCAAAGAAGTTCAGCCATGTCTGACCTAGCTCTGTTAGAAATGCTACATCTAAAGAAATCCCAATCCCTCCTCACTACACACTCTAGAGACCTCAACCTCCTTACCACAATCAACAGAAGATGCTGGAGGGACAGGTTCATAACCCAGAGACTGGCCATGCTATCAAACAGACTTCCCATACATGTCAAGCAGAGCACTTCACTGGCCCTCTTCAAGAGAAATCTTGATGAGTGGATGGGAAATAGAAAATTCACCCTGGGGATCACTCCAGTGGCTCTACTTGACAGAGGCACTAGGAACTAAGGTCGGGTGTCATGATGCCAGGGTAATCCTATGAGCTAGGCTTGTAAAGGCATTAGAGCCACTAGCCTAGTACACACTTTTGAACCTATGAACCTATAAGCACGTCTCAGTTCCAATTTTACTGAAGCTATTTTCTCAGAGTATGCTGATGATGACAAGTTAGGCAAACTTCCAGTTGTGTATTCTATAACGTTTAACCCAGAGGTCAGTCCAGTGGTCAAATTGGCAAGAAAAGTTCCAATAGCTATTCAGGATAAAGTCAAAGCTCAGCTGGATAAAATGGTACAGTAAGGTGTAATTTGTCCAGTTACAGAAGCAGCTGAATGGGTGTCATCTATGGTAGCAGCCCACAAAAAGACTCAGATTGAAATCAGAATATGTATTGACCCAAGAGATTTGAACACAGCATTAAAGAGACCACATCATCCTATGTGTACAGTCAAGAAAGTCACAGCCCTAATACTGAATGCCATTGTTTTTTTTCTGTCTTGGATGCAAAAAGTTAATTTTGGCAAGTGATGCTTGATTGCAAATCTTAACTATTGATTACTTTCAGTACCCCATTTGGAAGATATAGATTCCTCAGAATGCCACTTGGAATACATTCTGCAAATGAAGTCTTTCAGTTTGCAATGGAGCAAATTTGTTTAAGTTATCCTTGTGCCATAATAGTAGATGATTTATTGGGTGGAGGCAATGGTGAAACAGAGCATGACAGAAACCTTAAGAAAGTTCTAGACACAGCATGTGAAGTGAACTTCAAGCTCAATCCTCTAAAGTGCAAATTCAGACTACCAGAAGTTACATATGTTGGTCATTTATTTACTAGTACTGGCTTGTGACCAGACCCATACAAGCAAGCAGCCATTCTAGAAATGCCAGCATCAGATATTGTTCAAGCTCTACAACATTTTCTTGGTATGGTCAACTATTTAAGCAAGTTTTTACAGACTTCAGTGAGCTGACAGTACCTTTTAGAGAGCAAATGTGCAAAAAAGTTAAATGTTCTTGGTTGGAACAGCACCAAATAGCAGCTGAAGACCTTAAGCAGAAAATTGTCATCCCATCTACATTAAGATACCATGATTTCCATAAACCGGTAACTCTTTCCTGTGATGCTTCAAAATTTGGTCTTGGTGCAGTTATTCCTCAAGAAGGCACAACAGTAGCCTGTGCATCTAGAACTCGTAACTGAAATGCACTATAAAAAATAACTCCAAAAAATAAAACTAAATATAACATCCATGGGAATCAAGCAAGCGGTCAACAACAAAAAATTCCAAAATAAAGGAACGCAGACTATAGAACCAGTCCAAGTTTAATAACAGAAATAAGCGCTTTCACCTTTCGGCTTCATCAGACATGATTTAAAAAACAATCTGTCGTTTAAATATACAATCCTTACATTCAATTGGTGAATAGAGCAGTGACATCATTTAAACAGATATTCTAAAACAATTTTTTCTTATATAAGTAGATTAAAAATAAATATTTATAATAAATAAATAATTAACTCACACACTAACAGTGTGTGCTATAAATACATGAAAAATACATAATAGTGCAGCGTAAAAACATAAATATCTTAAACTAACACCTAATAGCTCTATGACACATATAAAGTAAATTAATAATTATGAATTACTCTGCATAAATAAATAAAATAAAATTGTAATACTTATGATTTCTGCCATCTATAAAGGACATAAGCAAAATAATAATCAGTTTTTCAAGCAGAGACTGTAACTCTTCGCTTCCGTAATATGGGTTTTAATGAGGCTTTATCATTCAGCCCAGGCACACTATCTGCTAAACATCTAATAATCCAACTAAGTTCAATTTCTTCAGTTATGGTAACAATGTCACCACCTTGAATACTCGATTTTAAAAGCTTGCATAACTAAAAAAATAAAAGTATGACTTGGGCCCCTATCTATAAAATGTTTCGCTAAAGTATTAGTATGGGTACCTACACGCATATGGTAAACATGTTCCCTTATGCATTCCCTAAGTTTCCTATTAGTCTTTCCTATATAGAAACACTCACAGGAAATGCACCTCGCTAAATAAACCACATGTACACTCTGACAATTAGTATTAGTATGAAAGGTGAACTCTTCCCCTGTAACTGGATGTACAAACGAGGTCCTCTCATCTATATATGGACACTGTTTACACTTCTTACAGGGATGTGTGTTTTCTAAATCAAAAGAAGAATGATAGAAAGCCCTGTCTAATGGACGTTGACAGAGCATACGCTTCAAATTCTTCTTATTCCTAAATACATAACCTGGTTTAGGTCCTACTACTTTACTAATATTCTCATCTAATAGAAGTATATCCCAATACTTCTGGAATACATCTTTAATCTTACCTACATCTGAGGTGTAAAACATTGATATCCTCAAGAGTCCCATATTATAGAGGCTCTGCACTTGGTTCTCAGTGGACCCTCCTTCAGAAAAATATGGTTTGGCTCTAGTTGTCCTAAGGGAAGTTGCAACACTAATAGCTTCATCAACCTCACATTGTCTATAACGTCTCTCCAATAACTTTTCCTTGAGATTAGAGACTTCCAACTCAAAACCATCATCAGTCGGATTAACTCTCAAGGCCCTCATGGCCTGACCCTTTACTAAATCCTTAAAAATGAATGGAGGGTGCATGCTATCCCTATGAAGTAGGGTATTCCTATAACACGCCTTACGATAGATAGCTGTGTTCAACAAGCCATTACCAAGCCTAACTATATCAACATCAAGGAAAGAGATACTATATCTAAAATAGTTAACAGTAAAACTAAGAAAACTAGTTAAACTGTTAACAACTGATACCAATGAAAATAAATCTTCTTCAGTGCCAAACCAAATGAAGAACAAGTCGTCTACAAAACGTTTATAGAACAAAACATTACTCCGGAACTCAGGTAGAGAAAAGAGTTGTTCTTCCTCCCATTTGGCCATTACTATATTGGCGTAGCCATTGGCACATGAAGTGCCCATAGCTACGCCATCATTTTGTAGAAAAAACTCATTGTTGAAAGTAAAGACACTGTTCTGTAGGACCGTCTCTAAAAATAGAGTTAACTGGTCTATTACAACAGGAGTCAAATCTGAATGTTCAGACAAATATTGATGGACCATAGATACTCCCAAGTCATTGGGAATTACTGTGAACAGACTCTTTACATCCATGGTGACAAGAATGTAAGGTATATCATCAGGTATTCCCCTGGTAAATGTATATAACTCTAAGACAAATTGCTTGCTGTCCCTTAGAATAATGGAATTCGCATCGACTACTGGTCTAAGAAAATACTCCAAATATAATGACAGGGGTTCTGTGACCCAGCCTCTCCCAGCGACTATCGGGCATAAAGGTGGTTTCTCCAAAGACTTGTGAATCTTGGGAAGGCCGTGAATAGCTGGGATAAGTGGCTTATTAACTATCAAAAATTTTAATAAAGTATAATCTATATCACAACTTTTATAAAGATCATCTAACATGTCATAGATCTTAAATATCTTGTTGGTGCCATCATCTAACTCAATCCTAGAATAAGAGGTCCTATCACTCAACATTAACCTCATATTAGCTAGATAATCATCTAGGTCCATTACAACAATAGGACCTCCCTTATCTGCGGGACAAATGACTATCGAAGAATCCTTTGAGAGATCAAACAAGGCTCTTCTCTGCTGGAAACTAAGATTCTGTCTACACTGTTTCCTACCTTTCAATTTATTAAACATACTTAATTTATGTAGATCTTGTTCCACTAACCTAGTAAAAGTATCTACCAATGGATGTAAGGAAGGAACATACTGGCTTGGGGTGCGAAAAATCTTACTATTATCTTGCCCACTAGCTTCCGCAAATTCCAACTTTAATTGTACATTTCTTGTGAAAAGTCTGGTATCTAAAACCGTGTCTGTAATATTGCTTACCCCACTGGGAATAAATGTTAATCCTTTGTTTAGAACTTGAATCTCATACTTAGTTAAAACCTTATGAGATAAATTAAGCACTAAGGATTGGGAACACATTCCCACATTTTCTTGATTGTGGGTCCAGTGTGTTCTCCCCCTGAACCCTTCCATTTCATCTTCCCTCTGATGTATGTTTTCTGTCTCTGCATTTGCTGGGGGGTGTTTATAGGGAAAGGGGCTGGTGTACTAGGCCTATCCACATTCAATAATGTAGATGGGGGAACAGTGGAAGTAATTTTCCGCCTATCTACAGGTTCAACTCAAGGCTGGGAATGGTTAATATTAATATTACAATTGTCACCTACTTCATTCAAATCATTTCCACCAGACAATGTGTCAGAAAAAACTGGGGGCTCTACATTTGAGCCATCTTCATTCAAAGTGACCATATTAGTTGTTAATTTTGGGAACATTACTAACCCTCACTGTCTCTACTGAACTCACATTCAAAGTAGTAACAGGCAATCGTGATGCTGAAACAACATTACTATTATTATTAGTCACATTATTACTCCTAGGCCAAGTAAAGACATGGCCTAGTTTAAAGTCTTTAGTGTCTCTATTAATTTTGTTCTTCTTCTGTTCCAACAATCTCCTTTCATACAAATTAACATTGTCCAAAAGTCTGTCCATTGCTTGCTCAGCCTTAGGACTTGAGAATTTAGACATAACACTCTCTTGTTGTTTAGTCAAATGATTCCTTAGTTTCTATTCCTCTGGGCCAAAGAAATCATTTAATAATCACATATAGTTATAGTTAAGTTCAAGATTTAGCTGCTGAACATACAGCAGAGGGAAGATGAAACAGAATGGTTCGGGGGGAGAACACACTGGACCCACCCTCAAGAAAATGTGGGAATGTGTTCCCAATCCTTAGTGCTTAATTTATCTCATAAGGTTTTAACTAAGTATGAGATTCAAGTTCTAAACAAAGGATTAGCATTTATTCCCAGTGGAGTAAGCAATATTACAGACACGGTTTTAGATACCAGACTTTTCGCAAGAAATGTAGAATTAAAGTTGGAATTTGCGGAAGCTAGTGGGCAAGATAATAGTAAGATTTTTCGCACCCCAAGCCAGTATGTTCCTTCCTTACATCCATTGGTAGATACTTTTACTAGGTTAGTGGAACAAGATCTACATAAATTAAGTATGTTTAATAAATTGAAAGGTAGGAAACAGTGTAGACAGAATCTTAGTTTCCAACAGAGAAGAGCCTTGTTTGATCTCTCAAAGGATTCTTCGATAGTCATTTGTCCCGCAGATAAGGGAGGTCCTATTGTTGTAATGGACCTAGATGATTATCTAGCTAATATGAGGTTAATGTTGAGTGATAGGACCTCTTATTCTAGGATTGAGTTAGATGATGTCACCAACAAGATATTTAAGATCTATGACATGTTAGATGATCTTTATAAAAGTTGTGATATAGATTATACTTTATTAAAATTTTTGATAGTTAATAAGCCACTTATCCCAGCTATTCAGGGCCTTCCCAAGATTCACAAGTCTTTGGAGAAACCACCTTTACACCCGATAGCAGCTGGGAGAGGCTGGGTCACAGAACCCCTGTCATTATATTTGGAGTATTTTCTTAGACCAGTAGTCGATGCGAATTCCACTATTCTAAGGGACAGCAAGCAATTTGTCTTAGAGTTATATACATTTACCAGGGGAATACCTGATGATATACCTTACATTCTTGTCACCATGGATGTAAAGAGTCTGTTCACAGTAATTCCCAATGACTTGGGAGTATCTATGGTCCATCAATATTTGTCTGAACATTCAGATTTGACTCCTGTTGTAATAGACCAGTTAACTCTATTTTTAGAGACGGTCCTACAGAACAATGTCTTTACTTTCAACAATGAGTTTTTTCTACAAAATGATGGCGTAGCTATGGGCACTTCATGTGCCAATGGCTATGCCAATATAGTAATGGCCAAATGGGAGGAAGAACAACTCTTTTCTCTATCTGAGTTCCGGAGTAATGTTTTGTTCTATAAACGTTTTGTAGACGACTTGTTCTTCATTTGGTTTGGCACTGAAGAAGATTTATTTTCATTGGTATCAGTTGTTAACAGTTTAACTAGTTTTCTTAGTTTTACTGTTAACTATTTTAGATATAGTATCTCTTTCCTTGATGTTGATATAGTTAGGCTTGGTAATGGCTTGTTGAACACAGCTATCTATCGTAAGGCATGTTATAGGAATACCCTACTTCATAGGGATAGCATGCACCCTCCATTCATTTTTAAGAATTTAGTAAAGGGTCAGGCCATGAGAGCCTCGAGACTTAATCCGACTGATGATTGTTTTGAGTTGGAAGTCTCTAATCTCAAGGAAAAGTTATTGGTGAGACGTTATAGACAATGTGAGGTTGATGAAGCTATTAGTGTTGCAACTTCCCTTAGGGCAACTAGAGCCAAACCATATTTTTCTGAAGGAGGGTCCACTGAGAACCAAGTGCAGAGCCTCTATAATATGGGACACTTGAGGATATCAATGTTTTACACCTCAGATGTAGGTAAGATTAAAGATGTATTCCAGAAGTATTGGGATATACTTCTATTAGATGAGAATATTAGTAAAGTAGTAGGACCTAAACCAGGTTATGTATTTAGGAATAAGAAGAATTTGAAGCGTATGCTCTGTCAACGTCCATTAGACAGGGCTTTCTATCATTCTTCTTTTGATTTAGAAAACACACATCCCTGTAAGAAGTGTAAACAGTGTCCATATATAGATGAGAGGACCTCGTTTGTACATCCAGTTACAGGGGAAGAGTTCACCTTTCATACTAATACTAATTGTCAGAGTGTACATGTGGTTTATTTAGCAAGGTGCATTTCCTGTGAGTGTTTCTATATAGGAAAGACTAATAGGAAACTTAGGGAATGCGTAAGGGAACATGTTTACCATATGCGTGTAGGTACCCATACTAATACTTTAGCGAAACATTTTATAGATAGGGGCCCAAGTCATACTTTCATTTTTTTAGTTATGCAAGCTTTTAAAATCAAGTATTCAAGGTGGTGACATTGTTACCATAACTGAAGAAAGTGAACTTAGGTGGATTATTAGATGTTTAGCAGATAGTGTGCCTGGGCTGAATGATAAAGCCTCATTAAAACCCATATTACGGAAGCGAAGAGTTACAGTCTCTGCTTGAAAAACTGATTATTATTTTGTTTATGTCCTTTATAGATGGCAGAAATCATAAGTATTACAATTTTGTTTTATTTATTTATGCAGAATAATTCATAATTATTAATTTACTTTATATGTGTCATAGAGCTATTAGGTGTTAGTTTAAGATATTTATGTTTTTACACTGTACTATTATGTATTTTTCATGTATTTATAGCATACACTGTTAGTGTGTGAGTTAATTATTTATTTATTATAAATATTTATTTTTAATTTACTTATATAAAAAAAAAATTTTTAGAATATATGTTTAAATGATGTCACTGCTCTATTCACCAATTGAATGTAAGGATTGTATATTTAAACGACAAATTGTTTTTAAATCATGTCTGATGAAGCCGAAAGGTGAAAGCCCTTACTTCTGTTATTAAACTTTGACTGGTTCTATAGTCCGCGTTCCTTTATTTTGGAATTTTTTGTTGTTGCTTGCTTAATTCCCGTGGATGTTATATTTAGTTTTATTTTTTGGAGTTATTTTTTATATTGATACAACCACTGGAATCTTTACCCTCTGGTGTTGTGTTTGCGTGTGCTTGAAATGCAATATGCTCAAACTGAGAAAGAAATACTTTTGGCAATAGTATTTGCATGTTTAAAGTTTCATTAGTATATTTATGGTCAAGATATTCAGACTGAAACTGATCACCAACCTCTAGTCACTATTTTAAAGAAGCCTATGAATTCAGCTCCTGCGAGATTACAAAGAATGATGCTTAAATTGGAAAAGTACAACTTCAAGATGGTCTATACAAAAAGCAAATTTCTTTATCTGGCTGATACTTTATCCAGATCACCCAGAAATACAATGGAACAACTTAATGCAGAGAATTTTGACTTTGATGTCATGGAAGTGCGTAATTTTTCTACCATGAGACTTGATGAGCTGAGAGATCATAGAAAGACAGATCCAGTTTTGGAAAAGCTCAACCACTTCATTGATGTTGGATGGCCATCAAAGCAATTTAGTGTACTACCTGAAGTGCAAACTTATTTTCCTTACAGAGATGAGATGTTGGTGGAAGATAGCATTATTTTCCAAAGTCCTAAAATTTGTTGTTCCTGCTTCCCTACAACGTGACTACATCCAGATATAGCATCGTTGTCACCCAGGTTCTGAATCTACCAATGAAGTGTGAGAGGACTAGTATTTTGGCCTTCTCTAGCAAAAAAACATTGATCAAGTACTTTTTTCTTGTTCAGTATGCAATATTACTAAACCGCATTTGCAGAAAGAACCACTTCAGCTAAGTCATGTTCCTGAATTAGCTTGGTCAACAGTAGCCACTGATATATTCGAGTGGAACAATCAGCATTACTTAACGCTGGTAGATTCTTATTCAAACTGGTTTGAGATTGATTTACTACCTAACCTAACGTCCACTGCTGTTAGCACCAAGTTGAAACATCATTTCTCAGTCTATGGTAGTACACACAAAGTTATTTCTGACAATGGTACCCAATTTCACAGTCAGTTGTTTCAGAAATTTGCAAAAGAATGGGACTTTGTACATGTTACTAGTAGTCCAGAATACCCACAAATGGACTAGTTGAACATGCAGTACAGCATGCAAAGCAATTACTAGAGAAGTCAAAGCATGATAATTCCAATGTCTTTTTGAGTTTACTCAGTCTCGTAAACCTACCCCATGATGATATACTTGGCTCGCCTGCTCACAGACTTCTATCTAGGCAAACCAGAACAACATTGCCTATTAGTTCCAGTTTGTTGAGGCCTAAAGCAAAGAACAACAGAACAGTCAAAGCCCAGCTATTCAGAAAGCCTTCTTTCCAGAAGTTCAGCTATGTTAAATCGAGCAGATTTCTTCATCCATTGAAAGAAGGAGAGACAGTGAGGATGAAAACAGTGAAAGGTTTCGACCAGCTTGGTCAAGTAACAGGTATATTGTACCTTGTAGAATCTGAGGGTGTGGAGAATTTATTTATTTATTTATTTATTTATTTATTTATATTTGTTGACTGGGAGTGTCCGACTGGACGTAGGTCCATTTTCAGCGGAGGCCCGGGGAGAAAAGCACCACAGTTAAAATAAACAGACAGTAGTTACATTGGATTACATAGCGATTAACAATTTACATAGCAATTACTTACAACATATTTACAGATGAAGAACATAGTACATCAGTAGACAACTAGAATCTTTATCTGTGAAGTACATAACAGACATTAACAAATGTTACAAGAAGAAGTTCCTGCTGTATAATAAGTACTGGCTTATGAGCATCTGAGCTTGCTATAATCAAGGTAGTTAGTGGAGTGGAAAGAAAGCTAGTGGTTGGATGGGGAGGGTGATATTAGAGTGGGAGTTACAAGGGCATAGCCAGCATGTTTTTAGGTGCGCTTTTAGTAAAGTTTTGAAGTGGGTGCATGATGGTATGGAGGTAATTGTGGGTGGGAGGGAGTTCCATAATTTGGCTATGGTGAAAGAGAATAGTGCTTCACCAGCAGAGTTATTGGCTTTAGTGATCTGCAAGTGATTTTTGTTGCTGGATCTTAGTGGTCTGGTAGTGCGATAGGGTTGGAGTAGATTTTGGAGGGATGGGGCACTTACTGGATGATTTACTAGTTTGTGGGCGAGTGAGAGTTGATACCATTGAAGGAGGTGAGGGAGTTCAAGCCAGCCCAGTTCAGCAAGTGAGAGACAGTTGTGACTACGGTAGGATGCCCCTGTGGCGAATTTGGGGATTTTGTTGTAGCTGGTCTCTAGCTTGTTTAGATCGCATTGCCTTAGGTTGGTATATATTGGACAGGCATAAAGTAGGGTGGAGATAAGGTGGGAATTTGCTATTGAAATCTTTGCTGCTTTGGTGAGAAGTTGCTTATTTCTGTATAGCGCTCCTAGTTTTTTGTGGACTTTTTTTATGGTCAAGGATATGTGAATGTCAAATTTTAGTTTATTGTCTATTTCCACTCCTAGCAATTTAGTGTGTTCAGTTGGGTATATAATGGTGTTGTCTTTTGCTGTGATGTTAAAGTGAGAGTTGTTTTGAGTATGTTTGGTGGGTTGGGAGATGAGTAGGTTAGTTTTGTTTGGGTTGAGTATTAATTGGGCATTGGATAACCAAGTTTCAACAGAGGAAAAGGCTTCCTGTGTGACTTTTTGCAGTTTGGGTAGGGACTGGGCTGAGCAGATGATGGTTGAGTCATCTTCGTATTGTATGAGTGTGCCATGTTTGGTGGCAGAGGCTAGATTATTGGTGAAAACAGAGAAGAGTAGGGGTCCAAGGATGGATCCTTGGGGAACCCCTATGGAGACAGGTAGTTGGGGAGATATGTCATTCTGCCATACAACGGATTGTTGGCGGTCAGACAGGTAACTCTGAAACCAGTTGGTGACTGATTGTGAGAAGGATAGGTTATTGAGGACAGAGATAAGTTGTTTGTGTGGGACCATGTCAAATGCTTTAGATAGGTCTAGGAAAGTAGCAGAGGAGAGATAGCCATTGTTTTTATGCTGAAGGATAGTGTTAGTAAAGGAGAGTAAGGCAGTGTTGGTGCTATGGTTTGTTCGGAAACCATGCTGAGTATTGGAAAGGAGGTTGTTAGTAAGGAGGTAGTCTGAGACCTGAGAGTATATGCATCTCTCTAGTATTTTGTAGAGTGGAGAGAGAATAGCTATGGGGCGGTAATTTGTTAGTTCCACCTTTCTGGAGAGGAATTATATGTTATACTTTCCATAGTGTGGGAATGTAACTTTCTGACAGAGATCGGTTAATCAAGATGGATACTGGGTAGGCCAGAGCATCAGCTGCGATTTGTAGATATTCACTTGGGAGGTTGTCTGCTGCTAATCTGGTGGGTTTAAGTTTAGTTAAGAGTTTTTTTATGTTGGAGGTAGGTAAAGGAGAAAAACAGAAGGCAGTGGGGAGATTACTAGTTGAAGCTGTCGGTTGGAGGGGAGGGGGGTTATGTTGTTTAGCTAGTGATAGTATGGTTTGTGTGAAGTGTGTGTTGAATGAGGTAGCAATATTTTCTGAGGAGTGAGGTATGTTAGGAGGAGGGGTACTGACTTTACCTGGGTGGAAGATGGAGTGTATGGAGGGCCAGAATTGTTTGGGGCTGTGTTGAGAGGAGTCTAGGGCAGACTGGTAGTATTGGAATTTGTCCTGTTTTATTAGCTTTTTGACTCTATTGCGTAGTTCTAGGAATTTCTGTCTAGTTGTGGGGGTTTTGGTTTTGTGCCAGTGCTCCCAGGCTTTATCCCTGTTTTTCATTTCTGACTTAGTGGTTTTCTGTAGCCATGGGGAGGGTTGTGCTTTGATTCTGGAAAGTCTTATGGGGGCATGGTAATTAAGGATGCTCAGGAAGGTAGTATTAAAAAATTCAACTGCGTCATCAAGGCTGAGGTACTTCAGAGGATGCCAGTTACATTCTTTGAGGGATGAGATGAATGTGAGTGAGTTAAAGTTTAGTTTTTTACGTATTTGACAGTAGATGACAGGTTTAGCTTGGAATAAGTATTTTTTGAGTAGGAATGTTGGGGAGTGATCACTGAGGCTATCTGATAAGCAGCCTGTTATATATGACTGGGGGCTCTTACTGACTAGTATCCAGTCCAGGGCAGTGTGCTTGCTGGAGCTGTTATTTATCCTGGTTGGTGACTGGACTAGTTGGGTGAAGCCATGAAGGTTTACATGATGGGTTGGATGGTTGCCAGAACAGGATTGCCAGTCAATATTGAAATCACCTAAAATGATAGTTTCTTGGGGGAGATGGTGGGTAGACCAGCTGAGGAGGTTTTCTAGTGGAGGGATTTTTTGGCCAGGTGGGAAGTAGCATCCAATTATGTTGATGGTTTTGTTTTGGTTTATTTTGAGGTTGGTATATATTATTTCTTCATTGCCTATTTGTGCAGCTGATGATTCTAAGATCTGGATGTTTAGATGCTGTTTAAATATTATAGCTACACCGCCTCCTTTCTTGTTTAGCCGGTCTACTCTTAGTACGCCATAACCTGTAGGGAGTATTTGCTCACTGGTAATGTGAGGTTTTAGCCAGGTTTCTGTCAGGATGACTATATCTGGGGAGTACAAGTCTATGGTGGCATGGAGTTCATGGACTTTGTTGGATATACTTCTAATATTTAGGCTTAGTCGAAGGAAGTCACTTGGCTTTCTATTGGCTGTAACATGGGAGAAGTTGTGGTTTCTAGTCTGATTATGAGGATTGGGGATGGAGATGGTAGGGCCAGGGTTGGGGTGGATATCTCCACTTAGGGATAGTTTAGATATGCATGAGGTTATTAGTTTTCTCAGTTTTTGAATGTGTTTGTTTATAAGGGAAACTTTATGATTGTGCTCTTTGGGTAATAGGTATGGTGGGAGGGTTACAGTGTTAAGTTGTAGGGATGCTTTATGTTTGAGTAATATAGTTGGTAGAATATGTGGGGGGTGCATAGGGTTGTTTCTTGAGTTGGTGGGAGGGGAGCTGAGTGAGGGTGAGACATGAGTGGTGGTGTGAGTAGAAGTACAGTAGTAGTGGGTGAGTGGGGGAATGATGGAGGTTTGGTAGGATGTAAGATATGCAAGGAGAGTGCATGCTGTGAGCATAGGTAAGGTATGCTTGTACATGTTAGTTGAGGAGGTGTGATAGCAGTGGGAAGATGGAGGAGGTAGTGTTGGGTTAGTGCTGTGGTTGGCTACTGGAAAGATGGGAGGGGTTTGTGAGTGCAATAAAGGTGGGACCACTGGGGGTGGGAGGGAATAGGGGGCAGGGTGGGGAGCGAAGAGGGTAGAGACCCTGTTAGTTGTTCTTATGAGGGGGCTGGAAAGAATCAGGTAACAGAGTAAACTGATACATGAACATATGATAGTGACAAGGGTGGTTGTAGTTGTAAAATGGTGCCTGCCACAGGTAATATTTATTAACTTTGGGATTGTCTTAAAGTAATAAACAGGGAAGGGGGAGGGGAGAACAAGGGTGTGAGCAGGCAGTTATTTGTACTGCTGCTAATAAGCCAAAGCAAAGACAAGTTTGTGTTTAAGAAACAATCACAACTGACCAAGGACTGCTCAGAAACTGTAAGTCATTTCTTAACCATTTCTCAGGTGGAAAAACAGGATAACCTTGTATCAGTAGGCTACTGTGGTCTCAGTTTAAATTAACAAATGCACAGTATTGATCAGTTATGAATACTATTTGCTAATAGAAGGGAATAAGAGAGAAAGTGAAAGATGAGTGAGTGTGTGTGTGTGTGTGTGTGTGTGTGTGTGTGTGTGTGTGTGTGTGTGTGTGTGTGTGTGTGTGTGTGTGTGTGTGTGTGTGGGGGCCTGCTTACAAGCCAAAGCAGAGTGCTCTCCAGGGGAAAATGAATATTGGCTCAAACAGGTAGACACATACTCAAAGTTAACTTTAGCTGTTTGCAGACAGTTCAGACCCAGACTGTGCTTTTCTTATAAGAATGATAAAGATGGTACCGCAGTTGAATACTTAAGAGTGGTGTTAGGTTCAAAGATAACTTTAGTTGTTTGCAGACAGTTCAGACTCGAACTGCGCTTTTCTTATAAGAATGATAAAGGTGGTATTGCAGTTGAATACTTAAGAGTGGTGTTAGGTTCAAAGTTAACTTTAGCTGTTTGCAGACACTTCAGACCCGGACTGCGCTTTTCTTATAAGAATGATAAAGGTGGTACCGCAGATGAATACTTCAGAGTAGTGTTAGGTTCAAAGTTAACTTTAGCTGTTTGCAGACACTTCAGACCCAGACTGCGCTTTTCTTATAAGAATGATAAAGGTGGTCATCATCATCATCATCAACTTTCGGCTTTTCCCATTATGGGTCGCCACAGAGGATCATCTCTTTCCATTTCTTCCTATCCTCTGCATCTTGTTCTGTCACACCAACCACCTGCATGTCTTCTCTCACCACGTCCATAAACCTTATGATAGGCCTTCCTTTTTTTCCTCTTACCTGGCAGCTCCATCCTTAACATCTTTTTCCCAATATACCCATCATCCCTCCTCAGCACATGTACAAACCAATGCAATCTCGTCTCTCTTGCTATGTCTCCAAACTGTCCAACATGAACTGACCCTCTAATATACTGATTCCTAATCCTATCCATCCTAGTCACACCGAGTGCAAATCTTAACATCTTTAACTCTGCCACATCCAGCTCTGACTCCTGCCTTTTTGTCAATGCCACTGTCTCCAACCCATATAACATAGCTGGTCTCACTACCCTCTTGTAGACCTTCCCTTTCACTCTTACTGGTACCCGTCTGTCACAAATCACTCCTGACACTCTTCTCCACCCATTCCACCCTGCCTGTACTCTCTTCTTCACCTCTCTTCCACATTCACCATTACTCTGAGCTGTTGATCCCAAGTACTTAAACTTGTCCACCTTTACCAACTCTACTCCCTGCATCCTCACCATTCCTCTACCCTCCCTCTTATTTGCACACATATATTCTGTCTTAGCCCTGCTGATCTTCATTCCTCTGCTCTCTAGAGCATATCTCCACATCTCCAGAGTCTCCTCAACCTGATTCTTACTCTCACTATAGATCACAATGTCATCTGCAAACATCATAGTCCACGGGGCCTCCTGTCTGATCTCATCTGTCAACCTGTCCATCACCACTGCAAATAAGAAAGGACTCAGAGCTGATCCTTGATGTAATCCCACCTCCACCTTAAACGGATCTGTCACTCCCACTGCAGTCCTCACCACTGTCACACTACCCTCGTACATATCCTGTACCACTCTTACATACTTTTCTGCCACTCCCGACTTCCTCATACAATACCACAACTCTTCTCTAGACACCCTGTCATATGCTTTCTCCAAGTCTACAAAGACACAATGCAACTCCTTCTGACCTTCTCTGTATTTCTCCAATAACACTCTCAGAGCAAACATTGCATCTGTAGTGCTCTTTCCTGGCATGAAACCATACTGCTGATCACTAATCATCACCTCCCTTCTTAACCTAGCTTCTACTATGCTTTCCCATAATTTCAAGCTGTGACTGATCAATTTTATCCCTCTGTAGTTACTGCAGCTCTACACATCACCCTTATTCTTAAAGATAGGTACCAAAACACTTTTTCTCCACTCCTGAGGCATCCTCTGACTTACCAAAATTTCATTAAACAATCTAGTTAAAAATTCTACTGCCATTTTTCCTAAGCACCTCCATGCTTCCATTGGTATGTCATCTGGGCCAACAGCCTTTCCATTCTTCATCCTCTTCATATCTGTCCTTACTTCCTCCTTGCTAATCTGTTTCACTTCCTGATTCACTATCCCCACATCATCCAACCTTCTCTCTTTCTCTCTCATTCACTTCATTCATCAGCCTTTCAAAATACTCTTTCCATCTACTCAACACACTCTCCTCTCTTGTGAGTACCTTTCTCTGACTATCCTTTATTACCTTTACTTGCTGCACATCTTTCCCAGCTCTGTCCCTCTTTCTAGCCAATTGGTACAGGTCCTTTTCACCCTCTTTAGTGTCCAATCTCTCATACAACTCTCCATACACCTTATCCTTAGCTTTTGCCACCTCTCTCTTTGCCATGCGCCTCATCTCCTTATACTCATGTCTACTTTCTTTATCTCTTTGACAATCCCAATTCTTCTTCGCCAGCCTCTTCCTCTGTATACTCTCCTGTACTTCCTCATTCCACCAACAGGTCTCCTTGTCCTCCTTCCTCTGTCCAGATGTCACACCAAGCACCTTTCTAGCAGTCTCCCTTACTAGTTCTGCTGTAGTTACCCAGCTATTTGGTAACTCTCCACTGCCTCCCAGTGCCTGTCTTAACTCTTCCCTAAACTCCACTTCACAATCACCCTTTTTAACTTCCACCATTTAATCCTTGGCACTGCTTTCACACTCCTCCTCTTCTTCTTGATCACCAACATCATCCTACAGACCACCATTCTATGCTGCTTAACTACACTTTCTCCTGCCACCACTTTACAGTCTCCAATCTCCTTCAGACTGGCCCTCCTACATAGGATATAATCCACCTGTGTGCATCTTCCTCCACTCTTGTACATCACCCTATGCTCCTCCCTCTTCTTAAAATATGTATTCACCACAGCCATGTCCATCCTTTTTGCAAAATCCACAATCATCTGACCTTCTGCATTCCTCTCCTTAACACCATACCTACCCATCACTTCCTCATCCCCTCTGTTCACTTCACCAACATGCCCATTAAAGTCCGCTCCAATCACTAGTCTCTCACCCTTAGGTACACTCACCACAACTTCATCCAACTCACTCCAAAATTTCTCTTTCTCATCCATTGCACACCCAACTTGTGGAGCATATGCACTAACAGCATTCATCATTACACCATCAATTTCGAGCTTCATAAACATCACTCTGTCAGACACTCTCTTCATGTCTAAAACCCTCTTGGCATATTGTTCCTTTAGTATAACCCCTACCCCATTTCTCCTGCCATCCACACCATGATAGAACAATTTGAACCCTTTTCCTAAACACCTGCCCTTACTTCCCTTCCATCTGGTCTCTTGCACGCACAATATATCAACCTTCCTTCTCTCCATCATATCAGCTAGCTCTCTTCCTATACCAGTCATACTGCCAACATTCAAAGTTCCTACCATCACTGCTACACTCCTAACCTTCCTCCTCTCTTCCTACCTTCAGGCATGCCTTCACCCTCCTCTTCTCCTTCGGCCAACAGTAGCCCAATTTCCGCCAGCACCCTGTTGGCTAACAGTACTGGTGTTGGTCATTGTTAACCAGGGCCTCAACCGATCCGGTATGGAAATATGAATTTTTTGCACCATAAGTGATGTGGCAGAATTTTTATGCCGGATGCCCTTCCTGACGCAACCCTCCCCATTTTTCCGGGCTTGGGACCGGCACAAAGAAATGCACTGGCTTGTGTATCCCCAGTGGCTGGGTTAAGAATGATAAAGGTGGCACTGCAGTTGAATACTTAAGAGTGGTGTTAGGTTCAAAGTTAACTTTAGCTGTTTGCAGACAGTTCAGACCCGGACTGCGCTTTTCTTATAAGAATGATAAAGGTGGTACCGCAGTTGAATACTTAAGAGTGGTGTTAGGTTCAAAGTTAACTTTAGCTGTTTGCAGACAGCTCAGACCCGGACTGCGCTTTTCTTATAAGAATGATAAAGGTGGTACCGCAGTTGAATACTTAAGAGTGGTGTTAGGTTGGAGAGACACTGAGCTCCTTCATGGGGCCTGTAGCAGAGTACAAGAGAAATTGCAGACATCTTCTTTCTATATCAGAATTAATACTGCAGCATTGTTCCTATGATACAAACTCTAGATCTCAGAGCAATCCAGACAATGTTCCTGTTGCAGAACATGTCTTAACTTCTACTTCCATTCCTGATGATGTTCCTGATGTCCCCAAAGTTGAACATTCAGCAGAGACAGTCCCAGTTGCTAGACCTAGTTCTAATTTCTATGTCACATGATATGGTCGTATTTCCAGACCTAGTGTGAAATACACAGCCACCTGGACATAACTGTCTATATGTATTTAGTTCTGTATAACTGAATGGCAAAGAATTATTTTGTATCAATTGCGTGTCAGTTAATGTTGTCAACAATGCATGAGTCATTTCTCAAAGAGGGTGGATATAGACTAGTGTGCATGTTGTACCTTTAAGAAAAGTTTCAAGGACAGGATGTGCATATAAATAGCAAACGTGCTAGCTTCAGTGCCATTTTGAGAGTGCAGCCAGAGAGTGAGCATATATGGGTGTGATAGCTAGTTATTTTATAAGTTTATCTAAGTTAAAGTTATTAAGCCTTAAACCTGATGCGTTTGTACATAATAAAGCTGCTTGAACAGAATCCACAAATGTTCGTCTGTTTTACCCTAACCAGATGAGCGACATAGGTGAGAGTCATTCTGCTCTCATTTATTTTAGACGTCTTGTGTGGATTCTTAAGAGTTTGTCAAAACAAGACTGCTATGTGAGCATAACTGTTTATACATAGATATATATATATATATATATATATATATATATATATATATATATATATATATATATATATATATATTTGCAATCAAAATGTAGAATTGAGGTTCGTCGAATATGGGAATGCCGAATGAGTGCTGGACGATTTCCCATATTGCCGAAGTACAATTCTACAAGTGTTCTATGCAGTGAAACCCACTGTGCATTTGCTCATATGTGGTTGCCATTAAGACTAGATATCAGTCACTGTACAGTTCGGATTGGGAAATTTATCCTTTGCCTCACTGCAGCATGATCTCAGAGATGGAATATATAATTTGTAGGGGGTGTTGGTGGCTTGCCCCCCTGCAAAAACGTGTATTTCAGACATGTGTAGTACTGAACCATGTACATTCGTACTGCTGGAACACTGGCAGGTAAGATGCTACAGGTATAAAAACATAATCGCTATTGAAAATGCAGAATTCGATATCTTTGGTATTTTGATTTGACACTGTAACCTAAATAATATGCAGTACATCGACATTATGGCTCGGTATTTCAACCAGATTATGTTCTAAATTTCACATTTTGATGGCAAACCATATCCGCTATCCCATTCTCTCTGGAGCTGGTGGCATGGATAAATGCGGGTGTTCTAATCGAGTTTCATTAATTGAGTCCAGCATTGTAAACCTCAAGGCACTGAATTCCAGTTACCTACTATGTGCTTACTCTCATGCTTGTGACCAAATCACCCTGCTAAGCCTCGGCTGTATTGACCATGAATGGTACTGCACCTGAAACAACCCTGAATCTCCCTGCAACCTAAGAGACATTTAACCACAAGTGCCTACAAATTCTAATGACATACTGTGTGCTTTTTCCTGTGCTTGTGACTAAATCATTGTGCTACACTTCGGCTGTATCGGCTGCTAATGGTACTGCACCTGAAAACCCATTGAATCTCCCTGCAACCTAGGAGATGTTTAAACTACAAGTGCCTACAAATTGTAGTGACCTACTGTGTGCTCACTCCCATGCTTGTGACCAAATCACCCTGCTAAGCCGCGGCTGTATCGGCCGTGAATGGTACTGCACCTGAAAACCCACTGAATTCCAGTTACCTACTATGTGCTTACTCTCATGCTTGTGACCAAATCACCCTGCTAAGCCTCGGCTGTATTGACCATGAATGGTACTGCACCTGAAACAACCCTGAATCTCCCTGCAACCTAAGAGACATTTAACCACAAGTGCCTACAAATTCTAATGACATACTGTGTGCCTTTTTTCTGTGCTTGTGACTAAATCATTGTGCTACACTTCGGCTGTATCGGCTGCTAATGGTACTGCACCTGAAAACCCATGGAATCTCCCTGCAACCTAGGAGATGTTTAAACCACAAGTGCCTACAAATTGTAGTGACCTACTGTGTGCTCACTCTCATGCTTGTGACCAAATCACCCTGCTAAGCCTTGGCTGTATTGACCATGAATGGTACTGCACCTGAAACAACCCTGACTCTCCCTGCAACCTAAGAGACATTTAAACCACAAGTGCCTACAAATTATAGTGCATGTTTAAAGCCTTTTTGTCCATTTCAGTATAGCTGCTGTTGTCACCTTGCTCAGCCATTTGACCCCTTCCACCAGACCAGTGATCTCCTTTCCTCTCTAAATCACATCTCATCTATAGTCTCTGAAGCCTTGCTTCTACATCTATCCCTTATTCTCCTCAAATAACTAACTGTTCTACTGGTTAATCTGTACCTTTTTCCCCTCCATTCAGCCATCCGTTGTATTGGTGTCAGCTTCCTTTCCCCTGGATACATCTCTGTATTTTTTCACTGCCTTAGAGCAAGCTCCTGCTCACTGATTGTCTTCTGGGTAACCCTTCGACCCAGGTGTTGCCCCGCTCTGCTCGCTATGCTCAGGCTCACTGTGCTCCTCTACCCACCCCTATTTCCACCCACCCATATAATTTCCTTTATAGCTATCCTCCCATTATGTCCACCCCCCTCAGACCTGCCTCTTTCTGTTCCCATTCACTTCCATCAAGCTCTAACATAACTTGATCCCACCCCTATACTTCCACCAACTGCATTCCACTATTCAGCTCTCTGTACAACCCCCTCTAACAACTATTGTATCTCAGAGTCCTAATATCTATTACCATAACTATTATTCTGTACTCCCCATGGCCTTTATAACACAAACCTTTATTGTCAACCCCTCTCTTACTTCTCCTTTTCTTTCTTACCTCCTATAACACACCTCTAACACCCCTATATTTTCAACCTACCAAAACTCCAAATAACCTCTACCCACATCCACTACAATCTTTTACTATCTCCTCATCAATCTTTCCAATTAATACTCAACTTCCAAAGATTGAAATTTCTCCACCCCCCCCCCAAACCCTACCAAATACAAAGTTACTTTCTGGCTCTGTTATTCTTCTAACCACAACTCCTACTCCTTCCCTACTATCCTATTACTATCAGGTGACATCCATCCCAACCCAGGCCCAAATAACTTCACCCCTGGCAATTCCATAATTCCTCCTGCCTTAACCACCTCTATTCCTACAAAAAAACACATATCCTTCTACTCAATGAATATTAGAAGTGTAATTAATAAGGTCAGTGACTTCCATGCCTGGATAGCCAAACATACCCATGACATCATCACCCTTACTGAAACATGGCCGAAACCACAACACTATGATAGTGATATACTCCCTCCAGGTTAAAACACTTTGACTAGATCGTCAAAAGAAAAAAGGAAGTGGAGTTGCAATAGTCTATTCTAACCATCTCACTCTCACTTGCCCTGATAAACCCCTTCCATCCTTCTCACTCGCTGAAATTCTAACTGCTAACTTTAGACCTAATAATTACACCACTATTACCATAGAAGTTATCTACATCCCACCAGGGGACAATATCCATATCCTGGAAAATATCCCTGCCTACTTCAGTCAGCACATCCCCAGTGAAACTATTATCTTAGGGGATGTAAAAATTAATTGGCAATCTCTCTATGCTCCAAACTCCACTACAGCCATTAACTTTCATGAATTTACACAACTTATCTCCTCTCCCACCCATATAAACAAAACTCACAGCTCTAGCTCTCTTATCGACTGGATATTAGTTTCAGACCCCAATAAATGTCATAACCCAGGAACCCTCCATGATTCCCTGAGTGACCACTCTCCAGTAAAAGCTCTTAGATTCTTCCCCCATTTCTCCAAGCCTCATAGATATATAACTTGCTACAAACTAACTAACTTCTGCCCTAATACGTTTAACTCTCTCCTCTCCAGATTAAACTGGACACACTTAACTCAACTTTCCCTTGAGGAAGCAGTTCACTCATTTAACACTACCTTCCTAAACATTCTGAACTCTCTTGCACCCCACCGCACAATACGGGTTAAATCTAACATATCCCCATTGTTTACAAATGCCACTCTCTCACTAATGAAAACTAGAGACAAAATGTGGAGACTATGGGCAAAAACTAAACTCCCCATCCACCAGCAAAGGTACAGAGAGCTTAAAAATCTAACAAAACAGCATTTCAACAAAGACAAAAAAGATTACTACAATAATCCTCCCTCACCACAAACAGCTAATCTCAAAAAGTTTTGGAATTCTATTAATCAAATATTCTATCCTGGGAACCCCTCATCTCCCAACCTCTGCCCAATGAAGACATTAGAAGTAGCCAACATTTTCAATTCTTACTTCAGTGAATCCATCTCAAAGATGGTAAACTCTATTCCCCCCTCAACTAACTCTACTCATTCTCCTGTATTATCTCCTACCCTAAAGACCTCCAACACTTTCTCCCTACATCCCATATCTACTAACTATATTAAATTTCTACTCTCCAAACTTAGACCTTGTTCTGCATCCACTGATAATATCCCTCATTTCCTCCAAGTTGCTGCAAAGTTTCTTGCCATCCCTATATCTATATTGATAAACTGTTCTATCACTGAATTCAAGGTTCCTACTATTTGGAAACAATTTTACACTCTACATATTCACAAAGGAGGTAACTCCTTGGAAATCTCTAATTTCAGACCCATTGCTATACTTTCTCCTCTTTCCAAAGTGCTTGAAAAATGCATCCATAAATAAGTCATGCAACACCTACTACATAAAAACGTAATCACACCCACACAACATGACTTCTACCCTAACCACAGCTCCACCACTGCCCTCCTATCCTTCATTAGCACCATCTCATTGGCAAGTGACCAGAAAAAAACTAGTATCCTGCCTATTCCTGGACCTATCAAAAGCATTTGATATTGCGTCTCACCCTCTTCTCCTTAATAAACTGACTGATCTTAACTTCTCTGCTTCTACTGTTGCCTTGTTTACTAGCGATCTTACTGACTGACTTCAATCAGTAAAGTGGCAGTCGGCCCTCTCCCCTCCACTCCCAGTGAAAATGTGCATCCCCCAGGGATCCATTCTTGGCCCATTGCTCTTCAATATCTTTACAAATCCCCCCTATACTACCTGTCCTCAATCATCCCTAGTACAATATGCAGATGACTCTGCAGTCATCACTACTGCTGATATCCCATCTGATCTTCTCACTGCTACCTAGACTTCCTTCAACTCAGTAGAAACCTGGCTCTCTAGCAACCAGCTCATTTAAACCCTAAGAAAACTAAGCTCTTACTTTTTCTTCCCAAAAACCTCATTCATTTAAAACAGACATTCTCCATTCTATCTCTAAATAACAGTCATATTGATGTCAAAACTAGTACAGAACTCCATGGTGTCACACTAGATGACCAACTTAAATTTGACTTGCATGTAAACAATTGCATAAGAAAGGCACATCAAAAACTTGGCCTCCTGTACAGGAAGAAAAAGTTCCTCACTACTAAATCTAAAGTGACCCTCTCTCAAGTCGACCTCCTACCTAGCCTTTTATATGGCTCTCAAATCCTAACAAATCTTAACTCATCCCTCTTAGCTAAGTTAGATTCAACCTACAATAAGGTGACTAGATTTGCAGTACACCAAACATATAATTCCCACCACTGCCTCTCCCTAAAATAACTTAACTGGCTAGAAATTCCTCATCAACTCCTCAATTAACTTCAGATTATTCATTCCATCCTATATCGGCCATCCTTCTGTCTCAATCTTTCTTCCCTTATCTCCCTATACACTCCAGATAGGCCTCTCCGCAGCTCAGACCTGGATCTATTGCAAGTCTACATCCCAAAAAGAAAAACTGGATGCAACCTCTACAGCTTTAACCCTTCAAGCTCCTAGAACAAACTACCATTAGCAATTAGGTCTATTAAACAACCCAACCAGTTCAAAACAACTACCAAAGAGTACCTGAAAGGAGTCTGGTCCTGTCAGTGCACTCACCCCCATGACTTAACTGCTAATTCAATAACTTCACTGCCTATCTTTATCTTGACTCTGCTTACTCTTACATGATCTCCAGAACTGCATAAAGTACTTAATATGTAGCCTTCTCATTTTGTTCACGGTGGTCCACACCAGGTGTGATTAACACTCCTGAATCCTTTTTCTGCTCTGTTGCTGTCGGTTTTACTCCTCCCAGCTGATATTTGACATCAGGTTTGCTTTGGTCAAAGTGCAGCACTTTTCATTTGTTTGCAATAAGACTCAGCTGTCAACTTTCTACTCACTTACTCACACCTTCAAAATCCTTCACTGCACTCTTGCCCCTTCCTTTACTGCTGTGTCTAGCTTTGTGCTGTCAGCAAAAAGGTTGCTCATGTTCTCTTTTCCCTCAAACACACTAAAGTAACTGAGCCAGGACAGACCTCTGTGGTACACTACTAGTCACATAATGCTTGACATTGTCCCTCACTTCACAGCCCTCTGTGTTGCACCATTAACCAATGCAGTTATGTAGTAGTACTGGTCATATCCTCACTTCAAGCAAGAGGGCAGTTAGGAGGCATGGTGCTAGGTGCCCATCAGGTCCTGATCTGTTCCTGAAGGATTTATTTTTTGGTTGTCAACTTTGACCTGAGAAGGAGCTCATTAGGAACATAGCCAGGACACCAAACAACCTACATCCAGCTCTAACCAGCCCTTTCCAGTTGTTCTTTCATCTCCTGTGTGCAACAGAGTCAAACACTTTGTTGATGTCCTGGTAGATGTATCAACTGGTACTTCCTGTCAAGTTCATCTATAGCCCAGTCATAAGACTGGATAAGGTTTAACTGACAACTCCTTTTGCTTGTGATCCTTTATTGGTTTCTTTCCTGAAGATTGTTATCTGTAGAAGTGCAACCAGCCTTCTCTTCTGCAGTGTAGAAAGAGTGGAGGTAAAGAGGGTAGCCATCCTGGACACAGTGTGTTAGACGGTACAATCAGGAGTTCCTGACTTTTTAATGCGCTGAAATACAAGTACAGTAAGGCACTGTGTGTGGCAAGACAGTATTAGCTTGCTGCAATTTAAACTAAGATGTCATTTGCTCTTTGCTGAAAAGTTGAAGGGGGTATACAAGTCAGCTTTCTACATTGTAAAATGAAGCCTTGTTTCCACCTGAAGAGATGAGGGGAGTGGGGTGCTATATCGAAAACAGGCACCAGGCATTAGAAGAGCCAGCTACAGCTCTGCTTCCCTTTAGGATTTTGTACACAACCTTTCCTCTCACTCCTGTTAAGCTAACAGGTCTGAGCATTCCCCAATTATTTTCTGCCTCCCCATGCAAGGTTAATTCAATTGCTTACTTTGAGTCCTCTAGCACTTTAATACTTACCAGTGATTTACTGAAGGTCTCCATCAGTGTTTCTACCTACACACTTGACTCTGAAAAGCAGTCCATCTGTTCCTTGTGCTTTATCTTCCCTAAGAGCAGCCGGATCTCTCTGGATCCCTTCCCTTTCTATCCCAATGTATGACCACTGTTCTCTCCACTCTGCCAGGCATTCCCCCTAGCATGTTGTCTTCCTCTGCTTTCTTTTGTGAAAACTGAAGCAATGTATTGATTCAGTACATATGCTTTTTACTGGTCATTTATGATCTGCCTACCATCTCTACTCAGAATGATCAGTTATGTCCTTCCCTTCCTTCTTCCTTCTTTCTGCTACATAACTAAAAAACACTTGTTTTCCTTTCTTGATACCTTCTTATAATCCCCCTTTTTATTTAGCCTTTGCTGTCCTTCCCATGTTTGTACCTTTTTACTAACCTCCTTAAATGGTGTCTCCTGCATCTTCACACCAGTGCCATTCCATGTGTTGTAGACCCTGTCTTTTGCTGTAATTGCTAGTCTCACATTACTATGAAACCAAATTGGCTTCCCTCTCTTTTCGCTTTTTTTTCTCTTCCTCAAACCTTTGGCCACAGCCCTGATACTCCATCCTTTACCAATTGCTAGAGCTCGTTTACTTCATTCACAAGGAGTCTCCCAATTCATTCTTGATCACCTTCCTCTGCATAGCATACGCCCTTCTTCTAAACTTCCATACCATTGTCTTCAACTTTTTTATTTCTATGTTCTTCCTAATTCTAATCCACACAATGACATGATCACTGTTGGCTAATACTGCCTTAACCTGGACATCCATGGTACCATCTCCAGTGGTTACGCTCAGGTCAGGACAAATATCAGCAGTTAACTGAACCCCTCATAGTCCAAAACCTTAGGCAATTACTGCTTTCTTTCCACCCTAGAGTTTAGAATCTCCCAATCTGCATCTGATGTAAGGAAAACAAATTTAACATTTTCTTAAGAACCCAGGCTCTGTCTATATACATTAATTTCTTTCTTTCTTGCTCACATTTTATTGTAATGCTATTTCTTTTAATGATTTTTCAAGTGAAGTGTTAAAAATTCTGTCTTAGGATAGGATGCAAACCTTGTGCTTCTTTCTGTGGTTCTAAAAGGATTAACTACTTCAGAGTTGTGGGATGACTGGAAAACTAAACTTTTTAGATATGGTAACAAAACAGTTCAAGGTTTTCTTGAAAGAATTCCTGGAACAAATGCTGTGAAGTACATCTTTTTTTTTTTTTTACTGATAGATTTCTTATTTTTACCCTTTACTGTTATGTTAATTTAAGTATTTGTCATAGATTTTTAAACTTTCTAGATTAGGACAAAAATCAAACTTTCTATTTCATTCAGTGGGGCCTAAGGGCGTAATTGTGATTTGTATGAGGAGATAAAAACTAATCCTTTTCTCTAAGGTAAGGAAACCAGTTCAATGTCTTCTTGAGAAAACTGCCAGAATAAACTGTTGTGTAAACATATATGATTTTAGCTTGCACATTGCCTTCTTCTGCTCTTGTTTTATTACAATGTTATTTTAATTTAAACATTTCTGTTGTATTAAAAATTCTATGTGTGGGCAGAAAGTAGATGTTGTATTTCTTTCTGTGTGGGCTAAGAGAATTAATTTGCTTATGCACTGTGGGAGGAGCTACAAACTAGTATCTCTAATATGGGTAAAAAAAACTACTTTGGGGGTTTCTTGAGAGAGCTTTCGAAAGAGATTGCACTATTATTATATAAATGGGCTGGTAACTAGACATATAACATAAATATAAGGGAGTCAATGTTCTTAAATGGCTTTTGGGCCTAAACACTGGTATAACAATTTATGAACTTCAGAGTAATACAAGACCACTACAGTTTTTCCCAAAGTTTTGCAGTGTGAACACATGTCTTTGAATGTGGGACTGCATATAGACTGATTCTCAGCTGGCCTACAGTGCAGTGCACAATAACACCAGTATTGGTCCTTCCTTCATATGGATGAGCATGCACATGTTTTTACTAGTTACGCAGTCCAAGAGACCATTAAGGATCCTAGCCAAATACCTAACTACCCTAAGCATTGTCTGGTTAAGTGACTTACTCGTGTTACAGAAGACCTTCCTTTTTTTCTCACAACATGAGATGCTGGTGTATTACATGTTCTGAAAACAACTGCATTTAGGCAAATGAAGGCTGTGGGTATCAAGCCTGAACCACAGGAAGTAGCTCATTAACAACTTATAGCCTTAATCTTCTGCAGTGCCAGACTGGTAAGTGTGCCAAGGATACATAACAAGTAGTAGTGCACAAACAACCTCATTATAATATTACTTTGGGGTATGAAAGAAAAAACTCATTCATCCTGACCTCTAACAAACATATAAAACTAGGATGTAATGTTGCCACTTCATAGATGAATGCTTTCAAGTTAAAAAGCAAGCATACATGGTTATTATCAGCTGTCAGCATTTTCTATATTTGCACGATTGTCTATTTAATGATTGCTGATAGAAATTTGCATCTCTGCAAAGTCATGATTCATTTTTATTTTTAATAGACACTGAACTTCACTCGCTTGTCATTTTTTTTATTCAGTCACTGTGTTTTGAAAAAAGGAATGTTTGAACATATATCTTGTCTAAACTCAAAGAGTCTGTTTGGGTCTTTCGGCTTTTCCCGGTTAGGGGTCGCCACAGCGGAACTCCGGTCCGCTAATGATTGGCAGTTGATTTTTATGCACCAGCTTGCCAGGCCTGACGTACAACCCTCAACGAAGGTACGCCCATTCACGCATGTCTCCACGTAGAACGCTCTAGCTGAGAATCGAACCGACAGCGTCTTACTGTGAGGCGACAACTTAAAAAGTAATTGGGCTTATTTTTTATTTGACTCAGTCATTCTGTGAAGAGGAGGCATGACATATGCAAAATGAAAGAGACAAGGCTCTATACAGACTTTTACGTGATGGTTGTGACCCTGGGGTTTTGGATGCAGTAGCTGCCACCTGGTAATTTATTATTTGCTGTTAACATATCTGAAGAAGTGATGGTCAGTCACATGAATACATGAATTTCAGAAATGTAACCGTAATCATGACGTACATGCAGTAAAATAAAAGGTTATGATACAGTCTTATAACAAACTCCTTGTTGCAAAATACGTACTTCAGAAATTATGTTTTGAATAGAATTCCATTCTGTGTACATGGCTTAGATATATAAATGTTTTTCTCAGCATGAGATGGAAATCTATTTCTTTCATTCCTCTGTAATTCTGGGTTATGTTACGTAATATTTACTCCAAGCTGTTATTATTTACTGCAGTTTTAAAACTGCATTTGCTGAGTCCAGAGAAGTTGAATAGAATGACGCCCAAAAGTCTGGCAGAATTCTTTATGTGTATTAAAGGATGAAGGTATGCTATTATGTATTAAAAATGTAATCCCATGAGCCATCTCTCCTGTTAATTAATGTTCTGAAGTGAATGAGTGATGCATTCAATTAGGCTAGTCAATCTATGTGGCACAGTGAATGAAATAAAAATCACAGGTAGTACATGCATATATTTTAAATTAGATGACCACAGGTGATTTAGTTTTACACCAGTTTCTTTAGCAATACTATTCAGCTAAGAACATAAAGCAAAGTTTAAGGTAAGTGACTGTTAATGTGTTCCATTCAGTTCTCTTAGACCTGATTGCAAAAACCTCCACTTTTATATCACATGACTCAGTAAAACTTGTCAAACCACTGATTATTTGTTGGACCCTAATGGTTAATATTTAGTACAATAAATGTAGAGTTCTAAATGTGGCTATACATGGTCGAGTTTTCACAAAGTCAACTTTCATATGGCCGAGACTATATCATCAACTTTCGGAAAGCCGACCATGCAAAATAAACACAAAAAAACACAATGAACACTTACCTTAAAACTGTTAGCATGGGGGCAAGCCCCCTGCATGCCCTGTGGGGGGCTCTGCCCCCACACACACCCGTAACTTAAATATACCAACTCTGAGATCACACTACAGTGTGGAAGATGGAAATTTTCCCATTCCTCACTGTACGGAGATAGCGGTTCTCCATGGTTGGCTTTTCGAAAGTCGATCATATGGTCTCAGCCATATGAAAGTCGACTTTGTGAAAGGTCGATCATGTGAAGGGGACCTATATATATATATATATATATATATATATATATATATATATATATATATATATATATATATATATATATATATATATATATATATATATACATATATATAAAATTAATTTTGTTCTATAATGTGCCTGGAGAATATATAACATTACACCACTATCATTATATAGTGTTTTATAGACTTGGCTTGTAGATAAGCCTATGAAATGTCCATCAGGTTCTGTGCTGTTTGCATCTCTAAAGCCACCAGTATCGTAACAGCTGAAGAAGATCAATTCTGTACAGCTACAAAGTTACAAAATGCAGCCATCTATTTGATTTTTTAGACAAAAATGTAAAGAATAATTCTATAGATGATGCTTTGAGTACAACAGGAGCTGTCTTGTCTGGACTTTTGGAGACTTCGGTACTCTGTGTATTCCTATAAAAGCAATAATAACTAGATTAATAATAACTAATCTATGAACCTATAATGATAGATAGAGACACAGGAACTTCCAAATAGTCAACCACATTTACTTATATAGCAACAATGTGTACATAGTAAACTATCCTGGGCCACCAATATTAACCTTTCATCTTTGGGTTAAATTCACCTCTCCTCAACCATTACAGATTCAGATCCTGATCAACATACAGTTGTACCAGGAGTTTTCTGTGCTTGTAACTCTATTTATACCTTTTCCATGTGTCTTGCCTTCTCATCTGATCCTTCACCTTATAGTCTTTCTATTGTTTTTGGAATATTCAGTTAATGTCTGATTTTGTCTACTTCTGATCTGATTTCCATTCCTGCTTGACAACTGGATGCTTTTGCTAAACTAAGCAGGGAAGTTAAGTTAGACTTGTTCTCCTAATGTTTTTAAAACTTTCACTATGTCTGGATCTGGTGTGGTCAGCAGATATGTATGCATTCCTACAACTGCAGATCTATGCATATAATTTGTTTTGGGGAGGCCCATACCACCTTCAGAACAGGGAATATATAATCTTGCTATACACTGATTTTTTTTATAAATCATTTGGTAAGTGTGAAGCATTTTTCATGTTTTCCTTTCCAACTGATCTAATGCCTTTTGGAGCCAGTCAGTTGCCCCAAAAATGTAAGTTAGGACAGGAAGAACAAATTGATTTATAGCTTGGACTTTGTTCCTAGATGTCAGAGCTATTTTCAGTATTCATTTTAGTCTTCCAAAATATTCCTTACTGAGTTTTGTTTGAATTTGTTCATGTTTTATTGTCAATCCTTCATCAGTTCCCAAATATTTATACACTCCCTCCTGCTCAAGTTGCTTTATATCACATTCCTGTCACAGACTGATATTTTCTTGGTGATGTAGCTTTCCTGCTTAAACATTGCTTTTGCACATTTATCAAGACCAATTTTATTTTATTTATTTATTTATTGACATTTGTTGACCAGGAAAGTCAAACTGGGACAGGAGCCCATTTTTAGCGGAGGCCTAGGGGAGAAAAGCTCTACAAACAAATTATGATTGAATGGTATTTTACAAGAATTTACAGAATTTACAGAAATTATAGTATAATACAGTGCAATATAACAAAATGAGAAACAGGCTAATAAATTGTGGGAAGCAACAATATGAGAGAAAACGAGAGTAATTTACAATATATACGTACACACACACACACACACACACACACACACACACACACACACACACACACTCACACACCTTTTTTTGTAAATATTGAAATAGCTTGAAAGTTAAGAAAGAAAAGATCACTGGGGGGGAAGTATTAGGTTGAAAGAATTAATAAAGGGAAAGAAAAATCACTAGTGGGGTAATTTTAAAGGGGGAGGGATTAGAATGATAGTTAAGGTTAGTGAGATTTATAGTAAGAACAGAGTTGTTTAAAGTAACTTATAGATCAAAAAGAGTTCCCTACTGGTTTTGATGGGTAAAGAGTGGGGTAAGCTAGAGGAAGGCTCAAGGAGAGTAGGATATTTATCTATTTGATAAATTACATTCGTATATCATCTGAGAAAGATTTAACCACTTGTAGTTGTGCTTTCATCACCTCATATGATGACCTCTACAGTTTTCAATCATCCATGAAAAGATGATGAGAAAAGTCTTTACACTTTGTTGTTTTCTGGGAGCCAATTTGCAAACATGACATAATAAGTAGACAGCTTAATGGGTTAAGGGCAAGACAAAACAGCAATGGTGACAAAGTGTCACCCTGCAATATCCCCCTTTGAATTTTTATTCCTGGGATAATAATTTGGGCAGGATTCACGAAGGCTTGCACGGAGTCTAAGAGTAGTGTAAGACTCCATGCAGCCCTCGCGATCCAGAAACAGCCCGAAATTCCATGTAAGAGACCAGCTAAAACGTCTCTTACACGGACTGGGCGTGGATATGCTAATCACCTCACTTGCACCCAAAAGGCATGCAAATGAGGTAGATTAGCGATCCACGAAGCCCAAACCAGCCCATGTAAGAGCCGTGTTAGCTGCAGAAATGTACTCAGTTGACATCTGAGTACGTTTCTGCAAATAACGCAACGGAGCCATGTCAGCTCCAAATAAAGGGTGCATATGTGTCAGGCAGCATGCCAATGGCCAAATATGTGGCCATTGGCAAGGTACCCCGATGCAAATATGAGAAATAAATATATATTTTTTTCGGCGATGTTTAAGCATAGCGCAGCCAGCAAACGGGCTGCGCTATATAAACATAAAATGAAGGTTATAAACCCACAAATGTGGGTTTTATGCAATACATGGATGTACAATGCAGGGACCAGCAGACCAAAAACAACATGGCCACCATTTAGTGGTTGCTAAGGGGGGAAGCTGAGTCTAAGACATGTAACTAAGCATTAGTAGGCAATCTGATGTAAATGAGTGTTAGGATACTGAATTCCACTGTCACATAGCAAATGAGCACATTCTGAGTAGTGTAAGAGTTACATAAGGGGGAGGAACAGAGTAGGAGATAGGTGACATCACAGGGGGGAATGGCAGAAAGAAATGCAGTTCATTGGAGGTCAGTGTTACATGACTGATGTCAGACACATATCATGGAAAGAGGAGTGCCACAAAATAAGCATGGGAAAGTCAAGAAATGGAAGGTGTACACTGTTGCCAACACAAAAGTTTCTTGCTGGGTGTGCATGCGCACGTGTGCGTGCCATGAGGTGCGAGTAGGGCAGTGTGTGCGCGTGTAAGGCAGACTGAGCATGTGGGAGCCTGTTGGCAGACTTGTAAGACTGTTTGCACTGGTGTGCCCGTGTTTTAACCCGAATAAGAAGATTATAAACCATGTAAGCATGTGTGCATGTGTGTAAGCCACTGTGAGCGTGTTTCTGCTGGTATGCACGTTGCTCCCCCCTAAGGAAACAGAAAGGAAAAAGAAAGCAACAGAATTAGTAGGAAGCTAGCAGGGAATACTGCTGGAGCTAGCAGGTGAAAACAATTAGAAGCAGGCAATTACACAGGCAGAATAGTAGCCCAGCCCAGCACTTAAAACTCTGCAAACAGCAATGCAGGATGTTTCTCTCAAGAGACACTGCAAGACAGGAGTAAGCTATTAGAAGTGAAAACTGAAAAAGCTGAACTCAGAGCAGAAATGCTAGGGGCTGCCATAGCTGTCATAAGGAGACATAGGCAACTTGCTGAGGGTGGTGACAATGCAAATGGTGCCAGACAACCCACAGTGAGGAGACGGAGAAGAGTGTACAGGCCCAGGGTCACCTACCATGGGTTACATGAGCTGGAGATAGTGGAGCGCTATAGAGTGGACAGAGACCTCCTGCAGCAAATTGTCGAGCTGTGCAGGCCACGCCTCACACACAGAACCAACAGAGGGGAACCCATCCCAGTGGAAGCCAAGGTATGTGTTGGCCCAAGAATACTAGCAACAGGTACCTTCCAGAGACCAACTGGTGATATGATGGGGATATCACAGGCATCAGCCTCCAGGGTACTGCACCAGTTCCTGGATGCCATGTCAGCACATGTCAGTGATCATGTATATTTCCCCAATGCCCGTGAGGTATTGGCCAGCAATATGCATCTCTTCCAGCAAATAGCGGAATACCCTGAGGTAGTGGGTGCAATAGACTGCATGCACATACGCATCAAAGCACCAGCTGGTGAGCGGGGTAGAGTCTACATAAACCACAAGGGCTTCCCCTCCATCAACTGCCAGGTCATGTGTGATGCCCAGGGCATAATAATGAATGTGTGTGCTGGCTGCCCTGGGAGCTACCATGATTCCCATATCTGGCATTTGACGCAGCTGTACCAGACATTTACCAATGGGGACATCCAACATGGACACCTAGTGGGGGATGCAGGTTATGCACTGGAGCCGTGGCTGATGACACCCATCAGAAACGCACACACACCTGAACAGGAACGCCATAATGAGGCACACGCACAAACACGTAATGTAATAGAGCGTGTGTTTGGGCTGCTCAAGTCACAGTTCCGGTGTCTGGACACATCTGGTGGAGCCTTGCAGTACTCACAAATTACATGTACCCAAATTGTCATGGTATGTGCTATGCTACATAATATGATCTTGCGAAAACAGCTGCAGCAGGACCAGCATAGGGCCGGGCCAAACAGCCCTCCACCATTGCCAAGGCCATCACAGGCAGAGCGTGACTCGGAGGAGGAACAACCTGAGCCTGCCCCAGTAGGCAAAAGGAGGCATGCCCAGTATGCCCTGGCCTTGGCAAAGAGGCAACGCATAGCACATACACTGGCTCAGTAGGAACCCTGTGAATAATATCCCTCTCTGACTCACTCATATAATAACAGAGATGCTTAAAATTACATAACCTGCTCTCAAACATGTACAGGGAGTGTAGTATGTGCATCCGACAGAGGCAGCCCTGCAGCACCATCTGAGGCATGAATGCCATGTGTTAAGCAATGTAACACCATGTAGTATATGCAAACTTGATGACCCTGACTAACATCCTACCCTCACCAAGCATGATGCCACAATATGACGATGAGATGATCAATTGCAATAATTGGCTGAAGTATTGCTGTTAGTCAAAGGGGATCCAATGTATGCCAGCCTGGGATGACATGCTGAGCATGACATGATGCTCCACCTGCTAGGAGTGGCATGCACCTATCAGTCCTGGCCTTATGGATACTGGCAAAGGCTGTTGTTACCCACAGCATGCCTTGAATAGGTAAGGCTCAAAACACAAACCCACCTCCATAGGTATCACAAGGGATAAGAACCTAAATGTAATGCTACCCAATGCCAGAAGTCTAAACAGCAATATGCATGTAGTCTAAACTCCCCCAGTATGGAGAATGTTGTTATCTGTCCTGTAACAGAAAACTGGGTCAAGGCTCACAACAGCACCCTAACACTACCAGGTTACACCTCATACTGTGCTGTACAGCCTCAAAACATGGAACAAGCTACAAAAGGAGGGTGACTAGCAATAATTGTCAAGGATAACCACACCCCCATGTTGGTACCACAACAAGAAGCAGCATGGACTAGCCATGGTCAAGTAACAGTGGCTAAAACTGCCTCCCAGTTTATAGCCTGCTACAGACTACCGTCCTAACACCAGAAACTGCACTTGGCCTATGTTGGAATACATGAATATATCAAGTTCTCCAAACCACATTATATTGGGTGACTGAAAATACCCAAACATAGACTGGGAGCATTATTGTAGCTCCAACACTGTAGGACAAAGGTTCCTAGAATCCATAAACCAAAATGCCCAGGAACAACATACCACTCCCACAAGAGGGGTAAGCATACTGGATGTGATAATCAGCAACATGGGTACTGGATGGTAAGATGAGAAGTGTATCGCTCACTGATAAGACCAGACCATAGAGTAATCACACTGGATATACACATCCTGACCACAGTTCCTGGCCAGAAAACCACAGTGAAAAACATGTGTAAAGAAAACGTTGCACTCCTCCAAACTGATGTGGAATCCATTAAAGGTCCTGTGCAGGTGCAAAATATGGGCCACACCTCAGAACCTGTTATACAGGCATTCCATGAACACTGCCAGGAATGCATGGATTATGCAGTCCCAAATAAAACCAAGACACAATGCCATACACGCAGGCATCTGGCATGGTGGACCCCAGCCATTACCAAACCATGCAAGAGAATGAAGAAGCTACTACATGATAGAGCAAACATAAAAAGGGAAGTAATCTCTGATCAGTAGTATGGCAATAGAATATGTCCACTCATACAATCCACTAAGGCCAGCTACAACAAGTTGAATCTGTGAATCTTGAGGCAATGTTACACCTGCCCCATGTACACAGACAACCCTCACCTCCCCCCAAGAAATACAAATATATGCAAACAGAAAAAGGAGTGCCAAACCACAGACGGAACCAGAAGAACTTCAGGCAGCAAAATGAAGTAAAACACGTAGTTTATTCCAACCAGCAAAATGACAAAGTAAGCGCTTTCACGTGGGACACCCCACGCTTCTTCAGACAGTTAAACATTGAAAATAGCATCCCTGTTATATACCCTCTAAACACAAAAAGGCGGGAAATTAACTAATCAATTAATCAATTAGCAAACCAAAAGGCTTGTAATTAAATATACACAGTCAACCTATCTCACTGCTATAGTTCTCTTATATAGAGCATGAACACAGGTAAATACATCGATCAACGATGATGATAATGATAATGATGATGATAACAATAAAAATGTATATACGTAAATTGGGCATACAAATAAGCCTAAATATAAGCATAAATACATCCCTATTTACACATACACCCAGAACTACAAATATGCAAACATATATACTCAGGGCATGGAACTAGGCCATTAGAGAATATATATATAAATAATAATAATATTAATAGCCTAATCAAAAGGAATAATATGTATATATTTCATAAACTATCTAATCATCATTCTATAGAAACTACCTAAATAAAAATAAAAATACATATACCCACATAGTGAGATTAAATACAGATAATATTGATAAAATTCCACGGACTATATAATAAGTCTAAAAAACAACAACCTATGTAAAAATATCAAAAGGGTGTATAAAAATACACACACATATCCATGGATATGGATATAAATATGAATAGAACTCCAACATCATGGTAAAACAAAAAACAATAAAAACAATACAATAAAATGAAAATGAACTAAAACCAAAATTGAAAAAACAGTACATTCAATTCTATATATTATTCAATTCAAGAATTGGTCTGATCGACACATGATTATTCAGCCTTGGAGATAAATGTGAACCAAGCTTTAGAATCCATTTCAATTCAGCTAAAGCAAGTTCATTAACTAAATCTCCACCCCGTAGTCTCTGTCCTAGCTCTTGTAGTACTCTAAAAGAAAAGCCATGTGAGGGAAATTCCATCATGTGTCTAGCTAAGGCATTGGTTTCTTTACAATTTTGGATATCATATAAATGATTGTAAATCCTATCTTGCAACCTCCTAGTGGTCAGTCCCACATAGAATGCCTGACAGTGATTACAGGTTGCAAGATAGATTACATTCTTAGTGTTGCATGTAGCATGGAACTTAGGAAAAAATTCATAATGTGTAAGAGGATTCCGAAACTGCTGTATTTTCACTATGTAAGAACATCGTCTACAATGATTACAAGGGAGGGTACCTCGAGGCAATGGCGTAAGGCTTGCAGATGGTAAGGCAACATAATGATCATTGCACAAAATCAATTTTAAATTCTCACAGTTCTTGAAGAGAAAACTGGGTCTAATACCTACTAACTTTCTAGTGCTGCTATCTAACATGAGTACATTCCAATTACTAGATATAACAGCTTTAATAGCATTAATGTCACTGGTGTACTTAGCGACATATTTGATTGTATCCATTAACCTAGAGGACACAGTTCGAACAAAATGGTTTCTCAAACTAACGGACTGATCATCCAAAGGATGCTCCAGGTGACTCTGTGTATCTAAAATGCCAAGAGTATCTCGCTTGATACTACTGACCATGGCCCGGTCATACCCTCTATCCAAAAATAAAGTTTCCATTATATCTGCTTCTTTTAAAAGAGACTGTTCCTCTACATAATCTCTGTACCCTAAGGAACTGGCTCTTGACAATGCCAGGAAACACAGTTCTCGGGTGCATGCTGTCAAAAGGAAGCAGACTATTCTTCCACACTGACTTTCTATATAGGTTCAACAAAATGGAACCATCACTGGATAGTTTCAGTGTCACATCCAAAAAATGTATCTCAGTGGAAGAAACCTCACTGGTGAACCTAAGGAAGGTAGTTGTTGTTTCCAAGTGTCTCAAAAACTTTTCAAAATCATCTTTGGTCCCTTCCCAAACTATGAGGATATCATCCACGAAACGTTTATACAATCGAACATACCTATACATTTCATGTGGAAATAAATACATTTTCTCCTATTGTAGAACCACTAGATTAGCATAAGTATTGGTGCAGGGGTGCCCATGGCTACCCTTCACTGCTGTAGATAATGCTGACCTCTAAACAGGAAGACATTATTGTATAGCACAATCTCTAATAACTGACGAATCAAGATCTTCCTATCACTACTAAAACTAGATTCATTAGCCAAAAGCTCATTCAAAAACTGTATACCTACATCATTCGGTATGGACGTAAACAAACTGTTTACATCCAAAGGGATGAGCAAATAATTAGTAGCCTTATCAAGAGTTAAGGTACTCAGGGTGTCCAGTAACTCATAAGTATCTTTCAAGATAGAAGGATACTTGGTGATAATGGGTCTAAGTAGATACTCCAGAAAACTCGACACATGAGATGTGACCCACCCTTCACTAGAAACAATAGGCCTCAAAGGTACTGGTGTAATTCCCTTATGAATCTTTGGGAGACCTTTAATGACAGGTGTCACAGGATGTTCAATGCATAGATATTCAAAGATCTCAATGATGATTTGTCTACACATTAGCAAATCATGCAAGACATCATGCACATTATGTATGATGGAGTTAACACTGTCCTCATTGATCTCTTTGTATGTAGCCATATGAGAAAGCATTGACAACATAGAGGTCTCATAATCCAAAGTGTTCATTACAACTATGCCCCCACCCTTATCAGCAGGCTTGATTGTAACGTCATAGTTGTGTTTAAGTGCAGATAAAGCTCTAGATTCATCTATGGTTAAATTATAGAATCTACCTTTCTTACTAGCGATGGAAAACAAAGCATAAAAGTCATTTTCACATAGCTTTAGGAAAGAATCAACATGGGGCGGCATAGGAGGTATGAAACAGCTAGTGCGTCGAAATTTAAATAGCCCATCAGTCCTAATAAAAACATCCTGTTTATCTAGAAAAAACAACTTTAAAGACAGTCGACGACAAAAAAGTCTTAAGTCCATTAAAACATCACTCAATTTGCAGAATTAGCTGGAATAAAATTGAGTCCCCTATTTAGCAAAGTCAGATGTGAAATATCAAGATCAATATCAGAAAGATTAAACACAAGATCAGTCAATGTCTCATCCTTCTGGCTTGATCGTGCCTTTCTCCTGATAGTTTTCTTTTTCTTGGTCCTCGACTGCTGGACCTCCCCCTGTGCTGAGATGTAAACTTCTTTTTGTAGGGTAAAAAAGGGGCAGTGTTAGGCTGAGTGACCTTAGGCATAGCTCCAGCACTAGCAGTCGATGTAGTAGATTGCACAAACAACATTTGCTGATTAGGTGGGGGGGTGTCACTCATTGTGGAAGAAACAAATATATGTGAGAGATGCAACCATTTATCCAAACTGGAGGCTGAGCTCTCTCAACTCAGTACTGTCAAAACTAGTCAGGAGGAGAAGGTAACTACACACACCACAAACCCAGTCTCACATAGACCTATCACAACTGCAAACCAAAGACATAAACACAGAAAAACATTCCCGGAGGCTCTAATTACAAACACACCACATCAACAGAGGCCTCCAAAGCAGACACCCAAGCAACCACTACCTTCAAACATAGCACATGCAACACATAGTACACAAAGCTGGTGTGCCAGACAGTCACAGGTCAGAAGAAGAAACAACATGCCTGATACAGTTGTAATAGGTGACTCCATAGTCAGACACACTGCTGTCCCGCTCACCAGACTGAACAAGGGAAAGGGTACAGTAAGCTGCCTGTAGGCTGCTACAATACACCACATAACACAAGTATGCAGGTCACTCCAAAGCAAGTAGAAATATGATGCAGTCATTGTCCATGCTGGCGTGAATGACCTGAGATGTACCTCCCCGGACTACATGAAAAGAGACATAGATGAACTCTCTGATTATGTAGTCCAGGCCGGTATGACACTGACCGTGTGCAGCATCCTACCCTCACCAAGAATGATGCCACAGTACAAACACAGAATGATCAGCTCTAACAAGTGGCATAATTACTGGTGTCATTTCAAGGGGATCCAATGTCTGTCTGCTTGGGATGTCATGCTTGACAAGCCGCGCTGCTGTGCCAGGGATGGCTTGCACCTGTTACCCCTGGGCGTCTGGATATTGGATAAGGCTCTTGCCACCTCCATACAGCCTTTTGTATGCAAGGCTGAAAAGACTAACCCACCTCCCTAGAAAACATAAGTGGAAAGAAACATAAGGGTAATGCTGCCCAATGCCAGACGTGTAAACCTCAACATGCATGCTCCCGAGGCCCTCCCCAGTATGGAGAACATTGATGTCCGTGCAGTGAAAGAAACCTGCAGCAAGGCTCCTGACAGCACACCAGCACTACCAGGTTATACCTCATATCATGCGTTATGGCCCCAAAACCTGGACCAAAACATAAAAGGAGGGGGAGTATCCATATTCTGCACAGACACCCACACGTCCAGGTAACTGACAATGCACGAAGCATCGGAGACTACCCATGTGCAACTAACCATAGGCAAAACTGCTGTACAGTCTGTAGCATGCTACAGACCACACTCTCATACACAGGAACCCCACTCAGCCATCCTGAAGACACTGGACAGTATGAATGTCTCACCAAATACCAAACAAGGTACTCACAAATTACCACATAGGTGATAATCCATTATGTATGGAAGGAGTAATCAGGGACCTAGGGACACAAGTGGACAGTAACCTGTCATGTGACACTCACATTGCCAATGTGGCTAGGAAGACTGTCTATATTGGACACCTTATCATGAAAAGATTCACATCTACATCAACAGAGGTCATTGTGTCCCTATACTGTTCTCTTATCAGGCCCATAATTTAGTACAATGCCTCATTTGGGATGTACCTTACCCAACTCCTGCAGCAGTTAGAAAGACTTCAAAGGTACCTCACCAAGAGGATAAAGGGTCTCAAATATATGTCATATGCTGCCTGGCTGTAGACACCCCAGCTGTATGCAGTCACATACTGCCTACGCAGAGGCATTGTATGCCTGTTGTACAAGGCCGTGTCCAACACAGGCGTAATGGACATGCTCCACCCAGAAAACCCAAATCCATCGGAGCTGTGAGAGTGAGAGATGTCAACCTCAACACATAATGAAATAGGATGTGCTGGAGGGACAGATACATAACCCACAGGCTCCCTACACCCTGGAATGGAATCCCACTCCATGTTAGGCAGAGCCCCTCACTGACTCTCTTCAACAGGAATCTTGCCAAGTGGATGGGTGATCGTAGATGTACACTGGGGGTCTTCTCTGTGTCACGTCCAGACAGAGGCACAGTAAAGTAAATCCTATATTGCCATAATATTCACATAGCAAGGGGTGGCAAAAGCCACACACACTCTGGCTAGGCTTATAAATGCCCTAGGGCGGATAGCCTAGTATGAACCTATGAACCTATGAAGATACAAATTGTACAGGACACTAAGGATAATCACAAGGCTTTCTTAATTGATGGTAGGAACCTTGTTGGGAATTCACAGATATGCTCTGAGTCACTCAAATATTACAAACAACATACCAAACACACACACATATTGCCAACATCCAACCTGACAGGTGCAGTGCAACTCCCCTCCCCAAAATGCAAAATATCTATCCCAGCAGAGTGCTGGCCCCCTGACATTGCAGATGCTGAGGTAACAGCCAGCATCTACAAAGCAAAACACACAGCATCAATGGTACGAGATGGTGTCCTGGGCTGAGTCCAACATGGACTCCAAGAAGAATGGGATGCCAAATAACACTACTGCTCAATGTCAGCCTTACCACAGGATATGTACCCAAAGAGCAGTGTACAACAAAAATGGTCCTTCTCCACAAAGGTGTTACCTGAATGGATACTGCAAACTACCACCCCAGAATCCTGACAAGCTTGGTCTGCAAAGCTATGGAAAGGATCAGCATGTACCTCAGGCATAAAGATATTGGGGACCTACTGACACTGGATCCTACCCAGTGTGGCTTTCTTAAGTGCAGATCCTGCCCCTTAAACATGTTTGACTCATTTGAAACAGTCATTAAAGTCATTGATGAGGGGAATGTGGTCCACACAGTGTAGCTGGACCTTGCAAAAGGCTTCCATACAATACCCCACATGTTCATTATAGATAAACTCACCAGCTTAAATATAAACCCCTATGTCAGTAAAGGGGTTGCAAACCAGACCAAGGACACAACTAACATGGTCAGAAATGCTGCAGCCATGTCAGACTACAAACCAGATATAACTGGCATCCCACAAGGCTTGGTCCTGGGACCTCCCTTGTTTGGTATATATGTCCCATAGGTACAGGCCAACATGGAAGGACTGTGTCTGAACAAGTTTGCAGAGGACTACAAAATGGCCACCATATCTGACCCTCCAGCTGACACAAGCATTCCACAAAAGGGCCACATAGAAACAGACAACTGGTGCCATAGCCATGTCAGCAAGCTAATTGCCGAAAAGTGTATAGTCAACCCCTGTGGATATACAGTAAGTGCCCAGCAATTACCACATAGGTGTTAACCCATTAAGTACTTAACATGTAATAAAAGACCTGGGGACACAAGTTGATAGATATCTTGCATTGGACAAACATGTGGCTGTAGTGGTTACAGAAACATACCATATACCCACCTAATCATGAAGGTTGTCAGATCTAGATCAGGGAAGGTCATTGTGGCTCTGCAGTCATCCTTCATCAGCGTCACAATTGACTACAATGGCCCATGTGGGATGTACCTCAGCAGACACCTCCATCAACTGGAAAGACCCCAAAAGTACCTCACCAGGAGTATCAAAGAGCTTGAACAGATGCCATGTGTTGCCTGATTAAACAAACTGCAGCTCCATACACTGCCATACTGCCCGCCCAGAGGCAAGCTGTGCCTGATGTATAAAGCCATGTCCAAGCTGGAATCAATGAACATGCTGCACCTTGTACAATCTGAATGACAGTGAGCTATGCACATGAGAGACCTGAACCCCAGCACTGACATACATAGGACAAGCTGTACTGAATGCCACCCCCACTCTTGAGTAAACTCCCAGTACAGGTTAGCCAGAGAGTCACTCATCGACTCTCCTCAAGAGGAATCTTGATGAGTGGATGGGAGATGGTAGATTTACCCTGGGTATCACTGTTATGTCACAGGTAGATGGAGGCACAGTATACTAACCATGACATATGTCATGGCAAACTCCAGTTACAATGTGTGTCGAAGGACAAACACAATCTCTGACTAGCATTAGAAATTGCCTAGGGCACATCGCTAGTGTTTGCCAATGTCCACCTATGTTGTGGAATACACTACCAATGTTGGACAAGCCTGGTTTAAGTAGTCCATATCTGAACATAATGCAACATGGTCATATGTGCACAACTGGCCCCTAACCAGTCTGTTGTGCTCACTATGAAAATTTAAAGCAGTGATATGACTAAAGCCCAGGATACTGTCCACCACAGTGAAAGTACTGAACCAGTACACTATACGGTACTACAGTGTTAGGTCAGTATGAAAGGATGTTGACAACTGTATACAAAGTATCCCATGCAAACCGTGCAGGCACAGTATAATCCCTGTTGTGTTCAGACAAAAAGCAGTTGGACAGTAAGTACACAACATGACACACAACACACAACCATAAACGTGAGATATTGTTGAAGTTCACACTCATCCACAAATGTGGTGGACTGCAGAGTTCAACATATGGAAAGCTCACACTGGGCATGCTCGCACACTTTGATAAATGAGACATATGTCAGACAACATGCCATGGAAAGCCTGAACTGGGCATGCTCACATACGTAGGCCATATCTCAGTTTAGCAGTTGGCCACACATATCTGGTATTTGTACGTGTTATTCCAGGAACCAACCACATTACAGCAATCTGCCCAGTGCACACAGTTAAATGACTACAGAGACATAAGTGATATAGTGGATCCCTCTCATATTCAAACATCTTTCACAGATACACAAGTTGTTCATAGAAACAGGGAATGCTATGGCAATAAAGACCTGCAAACAGTCTATCAGCAACAAATATTGTGCATCTGACAATTAAACATATGGGTGTAGAGATCAATACTAGGCTGTTTGCCCTAGGGAATGAAAGCTTAGCCAGAGTGTGCTTGGCGTCTGCCTCCCCAGTACAGTAGGCTACTGTGCCACTGTAAAGTAGGTCACATAAGGCACCGTTTGAGGCTAGTGTGTTGTGCCTCCATCAAGCAGGGACACAGTGGAGATCCCAGGGGTTGAATTTGCTATGCTACATCCATGTTGTTGGTGTGTGCTAGAAGAGGGTTGGTGAGGGCTTCTAACAGTAAGTGGGCGTCAATAACAGACTGAGGGGAGCCTTATCTGCAGTGTCTGGACAATTTCACTGTCAAGACTTTGTTGTGATGATTATGAGGGATTGAAGTGTCATGCCAGTATTGTTCAGAGATGTCCTCCCTCTGTGGGCTACTGCTCTGCAATGTATTAGCTCACTCTGTTTGTTGGACAGCTCACATATGGAAGTAGGTTGTGTGCAATTACATGTGTGAGAGAACTGACCCTTTTGGCAACCAGTACAACACACCAGCTGCTGCATATTCCAATCTCTACACAGAGATGATGTCAGCACCCTACAAGTACAGCGGGGGGGGTGGAAGTAGGGTGTGTGCAATTACATGTGTGAGAAAACTGACCCTTTTGGCAACCAGTACAACACACCAGCTGCTGCATATTCCAATCTCTACACAGAGATGATGTCAGCACCCTACAAGTACAGCAGAAGAGGGAAATCTCCTAGTAATGCAAATAGCACGCTCTGCTACTGCGTCTCTCACTACTGTCATAGCACAGTTAGTTATGGCTTTGAATTCCACAAATGCCACATGTGTTTTTGTCACACAGAATGCCCATGTGTGTGGGTTGTTGTTCACAATAATGCATGACATCGATTAAACCAGTAATGGCAATGCACACAGATGATGTATGTGTGACCTTCAATAGTTCCCATGTCAGACGCCTGCCACATGTGAATACATGGTATTTGCACTGGATAACATTATGACTGTGGTTTTCTGTGCAGGTGCTGCATGTGGTATGTGTATATACAGTGTGAGTTGCATATGGTATCATCCTAGAAGTGAGGGATACACATCTGGTCTGGGGCATATAGTCTACATGTTGTTGATGAACAGGTGCTGCATGTTTTCACCTGTTGTGGGAGTGGTAACAAGTTGTTCCATAGCAATGCAGTGACTACATGCTAGGAACCTTTCAGCTAGGGTGTTGTAGCTACAGTAATTCATCAGCATTCAGTAATTCTTCAGCATTCTTGGTGAGGGTATGATGCCAACCAAGGTCAGGGTCATACCAGCCTGTGCCACATGCTCAGAGAGCCCTTCTATGTTCCCTATCATGTAGTCCAGGGAGGTACATCACAGGTCAGCCATAGTGGCATGGACAATGACTGAGTCACATGTGTCCATGCCTCTGACTGACCTGTATGCTTGTGTTATGTGGTGGACCATATTGCCCCACGGGCATATCACTGTGACCTTCACCTTGTCCAACCTGGTGAGCGGGACCTCACTGTACCGGAAAATAAAGGTACCTAACACAACTGTAGCAGGTGTGTTGTCTAGCCGTAAAGGCTGTGACTGTTTGGCACACAGGATTTGTGTGCTATGTGTTGCACGTGCTGTGTTCCGGTTTAACGTATACCTGTGTGCCAGCTGCAGAGGTGTCTGCTGTTCAGGCAGGATGCTATTCTGAGGCTCTATGAATTCCCCAGTGTGTTCATGTGTTTGGATTGCTGTCAGTGTAGGTCTACATCAGACTGGTATTGTAGTCACTGTAGTATTTCATGCCACCTGACAGGTTATGCCAGTACTGGGTTCAGAGTGCTTAGTCCCCAGTTTGGCTATGTGGTTGCATCTCACACATGTGTTGTACGTCCATGTGTAGGGGAGAGGGTTGACTGTGTACATGTGGCAGCTGTGACATTGCCACATGACTCACATATTCCACAACTGTACCATAGAGGTGACTGACAAGTGACCTTTGCACATGCTACCATAGTGTTGTGATTGCCATGGTGATTAACAGCACATAGGGCCAATGGCGAACAAGGTACAGAAGGTGAGTATGTGAGGGTGTAGTGCCTGTGATTAGTTAGCACTGGCATATATGACTGCTCACATGGTCAAATGCCAGGTAAGTCATATGCAATGTGTCAGAGGCAACGTTCATGCGAACAGGACAAACAGTGACGTTCTGCCAAGTGAGACATGGACATACATATAGTAAGCTATGCAGATGTCACTAGGAATCCACAGAAGCTCTGTAAATCTGCATTGCAGGTGGAATCAGTGTTCCAGGGTAACTGCAAGCAAACATGCATGCAAACAAAGCTAAAGTAAGCAGGGCTGCATGTAGTCCATTGTACAACAAACAAGCTGTACCACTTCCAGTAGGTAACAGTGAAAATATGCAGGCACTATACACATGTACATGGAAATACACAGATCAGATGGCCAGGGTCCAGTCTCAGCGCACACAAGTGTACAGACCATGTACTGTCAGGATGTACAATAACCAGATGGAAACCCAGGTGCTCACACCTGCAGTAATACCCATGTCAAATAACAGACACTGAGCCTTCACTCAGTGGTTCCATACTTAGTAGGATGTATGCTACCTTTCCTGCCACCACAGTATCCCTGACATTTATGGGGACTCTCCCTCCTGTGAAAGTTAGTTTTGTGTGTTGGGGCTGTCTAGCATGGTATGAGATGTGAGCTTGCAGTGCTAGGGTGCTCCTGTCTGTCCTGTACCAGTCGTGTAGTACTGCACACATATCAACATCCTCAAGCATCCGCATTGCAGAGTCCAGTGTGGGCAACATGCCACTTTCAGTTTACATGTCCATCATTGCGTATCAATACTTTCATTACCTTATCCCCTGTGCTACCTATGTATGTGGCCTTCTGTTGACATCCTTACCACCAGTATGCAAACATGTGCAGATGATACACTATGGTACTTACCATGGGTGTAGACAACAGTACAAGACAATCATACCCTTACTGTATCAGGCATGCTGGGATATACCCACAATTATATCAGCACACAGTACTGTTAACAACATGATACTATTACTACATGTCTATGTAGTCACCCTGTGCATCAGCAACATGTTAACCTGTACCTGCACTGATGTTACAGATTGCAGGAGGTGGCACAGTTTCATCATATGCACAGGGTGTGAACTTGGTATGCCTGAGTCTGACACTGATACTACCAATTGACATGTATGTGTATGTGTGTTGGTGAGGGACAGCAGTACAAGGTGGGGCAATGTTGATGCAGTGTGTGCATGTATGCGGTAGCCCTAAGTGTTGTCAATTTGCATGTGTGTATGGATGCACACAGTTCTATCTCATGGCTGCCATATACCGGTGTTTGTGGACAGCCACAGACTGTACCTGCCAGGTCATACAGATCAGTGTCTCTGCCCACAGACACGGTACCTGTGCCTTGCAGGGGTGCTACGGACCGTATCCGGTACCAATCCAGACTGGGTACTGTCATCAGAAGCAGGTGTTTGTTGACTGGACACAGATCCCTGTTGGGCCTGTCCAGAGCCACGTGCACGTGGTCTCCTGGGGCGGTCTGATGACAGCGCAGACCCAGTATTGCTGGGGCTGCTGCTGGCACTATGGGTGCGGCCGCGGCCCTGTTGTCATCCGCGATGACTGCCAGCTGCTGCTGTTGCTGGCATACACCCACATCGATGCCTCAACCGTCCACCATTGCCCTGGCTCATGGACATGTAGTTGTGGAACTGATCTAATATGTCCCCACAACGTCTGTCTATGACATCGGTGAAATTACGGATGGCAGCCGCAATGTCACGCATACTGTCAGTCATGGCTGTGTGACATGCTGTCAGCTCCCTCAGACCCTGTCTGGTGTACTGTTCCATACGTGACTGTGCCTGCATGACAGCCCGAAACATAGCTGAGGTTGTAAGACCTCTGTGGGCACGTCTGACAGGGGCAGTACGCCCATGGATGCTCTCACGAGAACCCCTGGACATCTGTCTGTGTGGTACCATCTCAGGGCCATGCCCATGGCTGCTGTGTGGGGAAGCATGTGCCACAGATACCACATTAGCCTGGTCAATGCCCACGTATCCTGTCCATCACCTAGGGACATTGGTGACAAAGGATGTATTGGCAGGATGACTGTGTGCATTGATGGGGTTGACAGCTGTGTACTGTCAATTGGCTGACCAATGATGGACCCTGGCACACCTTCCTGTGCCATTACACAGATGTCATCATTATCAGTACCCATGGCACCTGATTCAGGTTCCCTGCTGCATGACACCAGAGCAGCACCAGAACCTGTGGGAGGGAAACAGGAAACACAGTTTACAATGTCTACACAATGTTACCAGTGATGCACGCATGCACACATGCACACGTGCACACATGCACACATGCACACAGTTGCACACTTGCACACAGTTGCACACTTGCACACTACTCAGTATGCGAGATATCAACACACAGACACAGACACACCTGCATGCATACACAGAGCACTACTAAGTGAGCCTAATATTACTATTACTATCAAGACTATTAAAGGTATTGTTACTACACACTCACCAGCATGGATAGGCTGCATTGCTGTTATACCGGAGGGACCTGCAGAAGTGAGGAAATTAATGTCAGTGGGCACAACTGTGCCATTGTTACTGAGTATGATACAGGTCAGTAGTACAACAGTTGCCTTTCACAGGTCAGCTGCTGATATTCAGAATATCACACTTGCACATTAAATACTATGATGACAGCTACAAACCAAGGACACACCTCACACATACATTAACTACCAGTGTACACAACAGTCAACTATACATATGGCATATTACCTGCACGCTCGTAGTCATGGTGCTGTGTGGCTCCAGCCTCCATCATAATGCAGGTCTGCTGCTGTTGTTGTTGTTGGTGGGCTGGAGCCACAACACTTATGAGTAGTCCCTCCAGTCTGGTGAGTGGGGGATGTGTAGCCACCCCACCACCTGTGGCAACCTGTTGCCTGTGGATATCTGACGCACGCTGATGGACATTTCTGATTAAATCACTGCAGTGATGTTGTACCTGCTCATATGTCCTATTATGCGTGCCTATGTCATTTACCCGATGGACCAGGTCTTGCCACAGTGCAGCCCTCTCCTGCTGATTCTGGCTGGTGCGGAAAAGAGTATTGCATAATCCCGCACCAGGCTCTGGTGTATTTCCTCATCCTCAGCTGCAGAGTATGCTGGATTGTGCTGGTGAGCCATGGTCCTGAAAAAGGAAATAAAATGATATCAGCAAAATATGTCAGCAGAATTTGGCACACATACTACACATGCTACTCGACTGTTGTGATACAACATATCTCACATATATAGCATCTGTCTGTCTATTTGTGGATACACATGTAAATGGCCAGGTATCAGTGCTCAGCCAACAACTGTGCAACAGTACCTGGCACACTCCATACGACATACTACCAAACCCCAGCAGTCAGAACACTGATTCAGGTCCAAAGCACCTCCTCACTCTGGGGGTTTGTATCGAGGTACTGTATGGGGTACATCATCAACTACTGTGATCTGACCACAAACTAATTGCCCTGGATATACATATCCCACCTCCACCACCAGCACAAACGACTACAGTGAATAACATTTCAAACGCAAACTTTACACTTCGTAAGACTGAGATGGTATCCTTTAAGCCCACTGGGCCAGTGGAAGCCACAACCCACAATGCTGACTCCTTCACAAATGATTTCTACGGACATCTCAGAAAATTCATGGATCATGCAATCCCATATAAGACCAAGACACTCTCCACAAAGGGAAAGCATCCTGTCTGGTGGACCCCAGCCATAGACAGATTGTATAACAAAAGATAGAAGCTACTGCAAGACAGAGCATAATTCCATAAAGGGAAGGCATGTCTGATCAGCACTAGTAAAGAGCTATGTTCTCTCATACAAACATCCATGGGCAACTTTGAGAGGGAAATCACCAGGGACACTACAGATAACCACAAGGCCTTCTTCAGTTATGTTAGAAGAAACCCTCCAATATGCTCATAGTTAGTACACAACAACAAATAACTCACTGAACCCACAGATATTGGCAACATTGTGGCAGACAGGTTCAGTGCAATTTTCCCCCCTCCCTCTCCCCCAAATGAAGACATACTTATCCCAGCTGAATGTAACCTCCCTGTCATCACAGATGTCCAGGTGAGAGCCGCCCTCAGAAAAGCAAAAAACACAGCATTAATGGGACCTGATGGTATCCCCAGTTGCATGCTACATGAACTCCAAGAGGAGCTAAACACACATATAGAAGTGCTATGTAACACTAGCCTGACTACAGGATATGTACCTGTACACTGGTGTACAGCAGCAGTAGTTCCACTCCACAAAGGAGGCACCTCTACATACCAATACAATACAATACAATACAATACAATACAATACAATATGCTATTGCCCCTGGGACTACAGCAGCATACTGTTCTGCTACCCTGACCATTGTGACACATATGATGTGATGGTACCTGCTCCTGTCAAACAGTTACACAGGGTGACTCATATGGCATATTACCTATCTGACTAACATTCAGCAGGGGTATGTGTGACATGTACTCATGGGGAGTCTTGCTTCTTAATGCTGTGTGGTTTATTGCAGGGTATGTCTTATCTGTGGGTAGGAACCTGTACCTCCACCATGTGCTCTCTACTGTGGTGTCAAGGACGACACACAGCGGTCATTTAGGTTGTGGATGGTGTGAGGTGTTACTATGGTTGTTGGACATCTGTCATGGGTGTGACTTAAGTATGTAAATCCAGGAGTGGTAACCTCTATGTGGGTAGTATGTGTGCACTCTGTGGTGTTGTCAGTCACTGTGCATTGGTAATATGTTTGAGTGCATTGTCACAGTGTCGTACATGTCACTGTGCCCTTCTCCATATCTGTATCTGTCATGTGAGGTACATACTGTGGCAGCCATTGTGTGGTGTGGAGGGGTGCACTGACCTACATGTCCATAGCTGACACACCATGTCTGCTGACACATACCATGTAGGTATGGAGGAAGCTACTACAAGATAGAGCAAAATCCTTGAAAGGTAAGACACCTTTGATCATTATAAGTAAAAAACTAAGAGCTCTCATAAAATCATCCAAGGCAAATTTTGAGAGAAAAATCGCCAAGGACTCTAAAGAGAATCATAAGGCCTTCTTTAGCTATGTTAGAAACCTAGGAGGAAACTCCCAGATATGCTCAGAATTAGTTCAAAATGATGTGAAAATTACTGAACCTACACACATTGCCAACATACTGGCTGACAGGTTCAGTGCAAACTTCTCCCTCCCCCAAAGGAGAGATATCTATTCCAGAGGATTGTAGCCCCCAAACATCTCCAACGCCCAGGTGAGAACTGCCCTCACTAAGGCAAAAACACAGCATCCATGGGACCGGATGGTGTCCCCGGCTGTGCTTCATGAACTCAATGAGGAATTAAACCCACAGTTAGGACAGCTGTTTAATCTTAGCCTCACCTCAGGATACACTCCAAGGAGTGGCGCACGGCAACTGTGGTCCCACTTCATAAGGGCGGTGCCTCCACAGACCCTGAAATTACCCCATTAGCTTGACAAGCCTTATCTGCAAAGCCATGGAGAGGATCATAATGGAACTCATAAATAAAGACATAGGGAACTTGCAGACTTTGGATCCAACTCAGTTTGGCTTTGTCAAAGGCAGATCCTGCCTCTTAAACTTGGTTGACTTTTTCGAGACAGTCACCAAGGCCATTGATGAGGGAAAGGCAGTCCATACAGCCTACCTCGACCTGGCAAAGGCCTTCGACACAATACCCCACTCAGGTATCATCGAAAAACTCATCAGCTTGAATGTAAACCCATACATCACAAGATGGGCTGCAAACTGGCTAAGTGACAGAACCCACAGGGTCAGAGTTGCTGGAGCCATGTCAGACTCAAAGCCTGTCACAAGTGGTGTCCCACAGGGCTCAGTCCTGGGTCCACTCTTGTTCGCATCTACTTTTCTGAAGTACAAGCAAACACAGGAGGGTTATGGCTGACAAAGTTTGCAGATGACTGCAAACTGGGCGCCAGTCGAAAACACATCTGACACAGATATCCTCCAGAAGGGCCTCACAGAAACGGATAACTGGTGCCAGAGCCATGGCCTGAAGTTAAACGCCAAAAATGCATAGTCATACCCTTTGGGAAAAACAAGGCTACCCCTAGCTACCATATAGGTGGCAATCCACTGAGCACAGAAAAAGTCATCAGAGATCTGGGGACCCAGGTTGACAGTAGCCTTCGCTTGACACTCATGTTGCTAAAGTAGTTAGGAAAACCTTCTATATCACCCACCTGATCATGAAGGGATTCACATCTAGATCAAGGGAGGTCATCGTCCCCTGTACTCATCACTTATTAGACCTATGATTGAGTACAATGCCCGTTCGAATGTATCTGACCAGACACCTGCTGCAGCTTGAAAGGCCCCAAAAGTTCCTCACCAAAAGGATAAAGGGTCTCAAAATATGTCTTATGCTGCCCGACTGAAAGAACTCCAGCTCTATTCAGTCTCATACCGCTTGCTCAGAGGTGACCTGTGCCTGACATATAAGGCCATGTCAAACCCAGATTTGATGAATATGCTTCACCTCAAAAATCTAGATCCCTCAGAACCACAAGGGCGGAGACTTAAACCTTGACACGGTTATAAATAGAACGTGCTGGAGGGACAGATTCATCACCCAGAGACTCCCTATGCTGTGGAACAAAATCCCGGTACATGTGAGGCAGAGCACCTCTCTGGTCTTGTTCAAGAGGAATCTTGACCAATGGATGGGAGATTGCAGATATACCCCAGGGATTACTTCAGCGTCACTGCTTGACAGAGGCACAGCAAAATGATAGGCATAGTTTTTATTCAAACTAAAGGGGTGGTGAAAGCCACATAACTATGGGCTAGGCTTATAAATGCCCTTGGGCAGATAGCCTAGTATGAACCTATGAACCTATGAACCTATGAACCTATGTACAGGTATTCCAGGAATAGTGTGCCACTGTGACTATCATTGGGGGGACTATTGTACACATTTATGACCCTGTTCACCCCTGACACCTGCAGTGGTGGGCAGCCAATCACATATCTGGTGGTTACTGGTGTAGGTGATTTGAAATGGGGTATGGTACTCCAGTTTCGACACTGGTGTTCACTCCATGCCTTTGTCACTAGGCACCTGTTGCAATACATCTGTACACATGTGCCTCACTCAGAATATATATACATCTCTCTCTCTATATATATATATATCTGTATATATATATATATATATATATATATATATATATATATATATATATATATATATATATATGTATATATATATATATATATATATATATATATATATATATATATATATATGTCTATATATATATATATATATATATATATATATATATATATATATATGTCTGTATACATATATACATATATATATATATATATATATATATCGATGTACATATATTGCTATAGGTATGGAGAGAGGGGGGAGTGTGACAGAGAGGGGGTGAGAGTGACAGAGGGGGTGGGACAGGGGGAGTGTGAGATCGTCATATACAGTCATAACTGTAGATAGTCAGATCTGTCTGTCTATGTATATGTATCTACATATATCTGTATGTGTGTATTACATATATATGTTTGTGCATATTCTATCTATCTACATCTGTCTATGCATTCCTACATCCCTCTCTATGTATACATATATGCATATTATATATATATATATATATATATATATATATATATATATACATATATATTGACATACATACGTATCCATATGATAGATAGGTATATCAACATGTTTGTTTACAAAACTGCATACACACACTAACATACTTCTAAACATACATAACTGTGAAACCTACTTTGTACATTGCACTACAACCTACATTCAACCTACATTGATATGTGCACATAGATGCCCTCACATACATATGTATGTACAGCCTTCACTGATAGTTGCTGTATGTCCCCTGCCCTATGCACATCTTCATATACATATAGATACAGACCAATGACACATATGGAGGGTTCACAGTATGTAGACATTTAAAGTATTACTTTACATTACCTGTGTTTGTCACAGCTGCTTGCGTTGCCTTTTGGATTGGTGTCCTGCTGCTGCTCCAGTTGACAGATGTCAGCTTTCTAGTAGGTTTTGTTGAGTGTTTTTGTTTGTGTATGTTTTCTCTCTCTCTCTCTCTCTCTCTCTCTCTCTCTCTCTCTCTCTCTCTCTCTCTCTCTCTCTCTCTCTCTCTCTCTCTCTCTCTCTCTCTCTCTCTCTCCCTACCTCCAGAGGGTGCAATGAAAGTATTGCATGTGTGGACTGGGAGTACAGCATGCTTTTCTAGGTATCTGCATATGTCCATGTGATGGCCTCTGCACCAATTGCTAGCCAGCATTTGCTAATTGCATGCAGCCAGTTGTGTACTGATTGCAGTTCTCACTGTGATTTCAGGACAGTGCTATAAAAAGGTATGTGAGATAGGCATAGCCCTTTCAGAGTTTAAGGGCAGGGACCATGCTGGTATGCTGTGGACACTGTTCTGTGAGTGTAAAGGTTAGTATCTCTCTCATATTTCCAGTTGTGTTGTAGATTAACATTTCTCCATTCATTTCTCCAGTTTCCTGTACTAAGTGTGTATGTACACTGACACCTAAGACTACTACTACTGTTAATGTGGGTGTGTGTGCTTTCCTGTGGGACATGTGGTGTAACTGGTATATAGCAGTGACTCTTGCACTTTGTTGCTATGGCTTCAATATTTGCCCTTTACATTTACTACTTGTATGCCTGCTAGGTGTCTTGACTGTAGTGTGTTGCTGTGGCTTTCCTATTTTCCATGTACATTCACACCTTGGAATGCTTGCTATATCTGCTAGGGTGTTACTGTATGCAGTGTGGTCTGGCCATGGTGTGAGCCTTGACATCAATTAGGGTATTTGAGTATGCTGCTGAGCAGGCCCCAGAGACTCTCAGGTGCATCTTTTATCTGCCTCATGGAATGGTACATATCAGTGGGGTACACCCATTAAATTGTCTGGTATTCTGCAGTTGTGACTGTGGGTTAGCATGAGCATATGTATTACTACACTATTTCCGACGTGCAAGTGGTGCATACTATCAGTACTTCATAGTTACCATTGCATGTGTTGTAACACCTTTCTGCCTACTGTTTGTTCATTTCACAGGGAGTCTGTGGGGAATCCCTGTAACTCAGTCACTGTTGCTATGTCTAGGCTCTTAACTATTCAAATATGGCAGTGTCAGACCTCTCAAGTGTACAGATATTTGCAGGATGTCCACATTTTTGCCTCATATTTTGGTCCATATCTCATAAACAACTTTTTCTGGCAAATCACTTAGGGCTCAAGTCAGACTATAGTGACAAACATTTCAGTTTCAGACTTCATACCCTTCCAAACATCCATCATAATGCAAAACCTGTTACTCTCACAACTGCCTAAATTTGTTGGAGCAATATTTGAAATGTGTCCCTGTTTTTGGGCCTTTGCTCCACATTTTTTATTACTTAGTCTGGATGTGTTGCTGTAAGATGTTGTGGGGTATGGGCAGTGATTATCCTGCTGTGAGTATGTGTGTGGCTTGCAAGGTGCTACAGTGAAATTATTACCTACTAGCTACCAAGTAGCATGGCTGTTTCTGTTCACACACTACTATTATAGTAATCCACTACATTTAACAGTAAATATACATGACATGCTTTGTGTACTACACATCCTATATTCCCTTTACATTCATTCCTACTATTGCATGATATATTTATTGTAGCACAATGTTCTTATATAGCAGTCATGGCTTAGTGATAAGTCATGCAGACTACTGTTTCCTGGGTTCGGGACTGACAGTGGGATTTTATTTTGCTTTTGAGCAGACTACAGGCCTTGTCATTCAGAGTGACTAAGGCACTTTTAAGCAGTTGTAACCGGGTTAGTGCTGGTTTGCGCTAGTGCTAGTGACTAAGGCACTTTTAAGCAGTAGTTCCACTCCACAAAGGAGGCACCTCTACATACCAATACAATACAACACAATACAATACAATACAATATGCTATTGCCCCTGGGACTACAGCAGCATACTGTTCTGCTACCCTGACCATTGTGACACATATGATGTGATGGTACCTGCTCCTGTCAAACAGTTACACAGGGTGACTCATATGGCATATTACCTATCTGACTAACATTCAGCAGGGGTATGTGTGACATGTACTCATGGGGAGTCTTGCTTCTTAATGCTGTGTGGTTTATTGCAGGGTATGTCTTATCTGTGGGTAGGAGCCTGTACCTCCACCATGTGCTCTCTACTGTGGTGTCAAGGACGACACACAGCAGTCATTTAGGTTGTGGATGGTGTGAGGTGTTACTATGGTTGTTGGACATCTGTCATGGGTGTGACTTAAGTATGTAAATCCAGGAGTGGTAACCTCTATGTGGGTAGTATGTGTGCACTCTGTGGTGTTGTCAGTCACTGTGCATTGGTAATATGTTTGAGTGCATTGTCACAGTGTCGTACATGTCACTGTGTCCTTCTCCATATCTGTATCTGTCATGTGAGGTACATACTGTGGCAGCCATTGTGTGGTGTGGAGGGGTGCACTGACCTACATGTCCATAGCTGACACACCATGTCTGCTGACACATACCATGTACAGGTATTCCAGGAATAGTGTGCCACTGTGACTATCATTGGGGGGACTATTGTACACATTTATGACCCTGTTCACAGATGACACCTGCAGTGGTGGGCAGCCAATCACATATCTGGTGGTTACTGGTGTAGGTGATTTGAAATGGGGTATGGTACTCCAGTTTCGACACTGGTGTTCACTCCATGCCTTTGTCACTAGGCACCTGTTGCAATACATCTGTACACATGTGCCTCACTCAGAATATATATACATCTCTCTCTCTCTCTCTCTCTCTATATATATATATATATATATATATATATATATATATATATATATATATATATATATATATATGTATATATATATATATATATATATATATATATATATATATATATATATATGTATATATATATATATATATATATATATATATATATATATATATATATATATATGTCTGTATACATATATACATATATATATATATATATATATATATATATATATATATGTACATATATTGCTATAGGTATGGAGAGAGGGGAGTGTGACAGAGAGGGGTGAGAGTGACAGAGGGGGTGGGACAGGGGGAGTGTGAGATCGTCATATACAGTCATAACTGTAGATAGTCAGATCTGTCTGTCTATGTATATGTATCTACATATATCTGTATGTGTGTATTACATATATATGTTTGTGCATATTCTATCTATCTACATCTGTCTTTGCATTCCTACATCCCTCTCTATGTATACATATATGCATATTATATATATATATATATATATATATATATATATATATATATATATATATATATACATACATATATTGACATACATACGTATCCATATGATAGATAGGTATATCAACATGTTTGTTTACAAAACTGTATACACACACTAACATACTGCTAAACATACATAACTGTGAAACCTACTTTGTACATTGCACTACAACCTACATTCAACCTACATTGATATGTGCACATAGATGCCCTCACATACATATGTATGTACAGCCTTCACTGATAGTTGCTGTATGTCCCCTGCCCTATGCACATCTTCATATACATATAGATACAGACCAATGACACATATGGAGGTTTCACAGTATGTAGACATTTAAAGTATTACTTTACATTACCTGTGTTTGTCACAGCTGCTTGCTGCCTTTTGGATTGGTGTCCTGCTGCTGCTCCAGTTGACAGATGTCAGCTTTCTAGTAGGTTTTGTTGAGTGTTTTTGTTTGTGTATGTTCTCTCTCTCTCTCTCTCTCTCTCTCTCTCTCTCTCTCTCTCTCTCTCTCTCTCTCTCTCTCTCTCTCTCTCTCTCCCTACCTCCAGAGGGTGCAATGAAAGTATTGCATGTGTGGACTGGGAGTACAGCATGCTTTTGTAGGTATCTGCATATGTCCATGTGATGGCCTCTGCACCAATTGTTAGCCAGCATTTGCTAATTGCATGCAGCCAGTTGTGTACTGATTGCAGTTCTCACTGTGATTTCAGGACAGTGCTATAAAAAGGTATGTGAGATAGGCATAGCCCTTTCAGAGTTTAAGGGCAGGGACCATGCTGGTATGCTGTGGACACTGTTCTGTGAGTGTAAAGGTTAGTATCTCTCTCATATTTCCGGTTGTGTTGTAGATTAACATTTCTCCATTCATTTCTCCAGTTTCCTGTACTAAGTGTGTATGTACACTGACACCTAAGACTATTACTACTGTTAATGTGGGTGTGTGTGCTTTCCTGTGTGACATGTGGTGTAACTGGTATATAGCAGTGACTCTTGCACTTTGTTGCTATGGCTTCAATATTTGCCCTTTACATTTACTACTTTTATGCCTGCTAGGTGTCTTGACTGTAGTGTGTTTCTGTGGCTTTCCTATTTTCCATGTACATTCACACCTTGGAATGCTTGCTATATCTGCTAGGGTGTTACTGTATGCAGTGTGGTCTGGCCATGGTGTGGGCCTTGACATCAATTAGGGTATTTGAGTATGCTGCTGAGCAGGCCCCAGAGACTCTCAGGTGCATCTTTTATCTGCCTCATGGAATGGTACATATCAGTGGGGTACACCCATTAAATTGTCTGGTATTCTGCAGTTGTGACTGTGGGTTAGCATGAGCATATGTATTACTACACTATTTCCGACGTGCAAGTCGTGCATACTATCAGTACTTCATAGTTACCATTGCATGTGTTGTAACACCTTTCTGCCTACTGTTTGTTCATTTCACAGGGAGTCTGTGGGGAATCCCTGTAACTCAGTCACTGTTGCTATGTCTAGGCTCTTAACTATTCAAATATGGCAGTGTCAGACCTCTCAAGTGTACAGATATTTGCAGGATGTCCACATTTTTGCCTCATATTTTGGTCCATATCTCATAAACAACTTTTTCTGGCAAATCACTTAGGGCTCAAGTCAGACTATAGTGACAAACATTTCAGTTTCAGACTTCATACCCTTCCAAACATCCATCATAATGCAAAACCTGTTACTCTCACAACTGTCTAAATTTGTTGGAGCAATATTTGAAATGTGTCCCTGTTTTTGGGCCTTTGCTCCACATTTTTTATTACTTAGTCTGGATGTGTTGCTGTAAGATGTTGTGGGGTATGGGCAGTGATTATCCTGCTGTGAGTATGTGTGTGGCTTGCAAGGTGCTACAGTGACATTATTACCTACTAGCTACCAAGTAGCATGGCTGTTTCTGTTCACACACTACTATTATAGTAATCCACTACATTTAACAGTAAATATACATGACATGCTTTGTGTAATACACATCCTATATTCCCTTTACATTCATTCCTACTATTGCATGATATATTTATTGTAGCACAATGTTCTTATATAGCAGTCATGGCTTAGTGATAAGTCATGCAGACTACTGTTTCCTGGGTTCGGGACTGACAGTGGGATTTTATTTTGCTTTTGAGCAGACTACAGGCCTTGTCATTCAGAGTGACTAAGGCACTTTTAAGCAGTTGTAACCGGGTTAGTGCTGGTTTGCGCAGAGCTCACGCATGAGCACTGGCGTTCAGCTCCACGCATACCCGCTTACAACTGCTTAAAAGTGCTTACTCTTGCGCATAATTTCTTTGAAAGAAATGAAAATGGGGAGACAGGAAAGTGGTGAAAAAGGAGTCACAAAGAGGGTAAGACAGTAGGGAAACAAGCTCAGGTTTTGCAGGAGGGATGTAGGTAAGGCCCATAGCTGCCCATTTCTTCTTCAGCAACAGCTGTGCATATGTTTGTAATTTGGTGTGACATTTGAAACCTTCCACCCCTGAGAGAGGTGTAAGGACAACAATAATACTTGTTGTACAGCCAATTGTAATTGACAGTTTCCATGTCCAGCAGACATGTGCAAAATGGGCAGCTATGTATGGGGCGTCATTTTTTTGTGGGTACAGAGTGCCCTTTTATTTATTTTTTTTCAGGTGAGAGTGGTATGTCAGGTACAGGAAGTCAGTATAGCTGGGGAGGTAGGTTGGGTAGGTTAACAGACAAGACATTCAAGACGCATACAGGGGCGGTGTATGACACACGTGGGGGGGTTACACAATTGATGGGGATGGATGTTTGGATATCTCGAGCCCATGAGCCCACAGATGGCAACAGTGGAACTGAGATCCCCATCCATGGGCAGTTGCCACTGTGCCTTCACTGCCCAGGATGGGTCTGTCCTGGGGGCTGTGTAGGCCGGGCAGCAGGCATGCCCGTTAGTTGTGCCACCCATGCCTCAAGCTGGCGTAGGGGCCCAAGAACCGCATCCCGGATCTCCCTACGCACCACAGTCCGGACATTATGGAGGGTAAGGGGATGTTCTCCTCTGGCCACACTTGCAGAGGGGGGACCAGCCCCATCCCCTGCAGCGCTTCCACCCGCAGGTGGCACAGGGCCAGCAGAGGAGGGTCCGGCCTGAGCACTACTGCCAGGTGCACTCACCAACTGAGGAGGGAGAGGTGGGTCCGCTGGAACCCGCCTTCCCTGTTGTCCTATGCTTTGCATTATGTTATGACAGTTTGGGTTAGTAACATACAATACCATTCACAATTAGTTGTAACAGCATGCATTAGTATTCCCATTAACCAAACACCCATATATTCAAACCATTGAACAGCAAGCATAACACATGCATAATTTGAACAGCAATACACAATCCAACAACATGCAGGGTTGATTCATGGCAACAGGCCATCAGGTTTGGATGTACGAACAGGGCAGATGCATCAACGTACATGCAAATATGTATGAACCAACAGGACAAATGTCCAGTGGTGTTAATTGTGATTGCACATACCAATTTCACATGGAATGGATTATATGTGGTTATAGGGTAGGGTGAAGAAAATTGAATTAACAACTTCAAATATCAATACATATGATGTACATTTCTAATAGCTGCAGATATATACACACTACAGTTCTGCCTACAGTTTCCTATGTGATAACTACTTCAGGCTGGTGATAGGAATGTACTGCTACATCAATATACATTTTCATTTTTATTCATGCACATTCATATCTGGCTCTGTTCAGCTACATCATCCTGCTACATTTGCTTTATATAGCTATAGACAACTGTGGATGTTTGGTATTTCAGACAACCATACTATCTGCATATTGCAGACTGAGAGCAACATATCCAGAGTTTGGGACACACATTCCAGCTGTGGTACAGTTTTCAACACGTTACTGTTTGGCTCTGCCTGTCACATTCATTTCATTCTGTACTGACGGCAGTATACTTTATTCAGGAGTTATTACTACTTTATTGGTGGATTCATAACTCTTTCTCATACTCTCTCACTTGTTTTATTTTTACAATTCAGGATGGTACTTAATTCAAGGCTTTATTGACATGTTTTACCTGTAGTTATAACAATCCTTTCCAACAGTCTCACTTCTGTCATGTTTCTGTATTTCAACAGGGATATATTTCACACATGTGTTTTACTCAGTTTCTGCAGCTGTACTTTTCAGCCTGCTGCAGGTTATGTACTATTATATTACAGGTGGGACATCTTTATTTCAGACTTGTTTCATTTTTATGTTTGGATTACAGGCTGCATCACACTTTTGTAATCAAGCAATACTTGCAAACCCTCTTACACTGTTACTTGCACATTTTATTAATTAGTGACTACACTGCACTCTTTTGCTAACTGTCATACTTATATATTTATTTACAGTTACAGGGAGAGAATTACTGACCTGCCTGGTGGCGCAACCATGCCAGCCTATCGCCATAGGCTCGACGGTTCACAGAACGGACAACTGCAGCTGTAATATAAATAAAGTAATATTGGAATACACATCTCCATAATATCAGCTAGGTTAATTTCTTACATAAATAATTACATGTAACTTACTCAGTAGTGGGGCGTTGGGCATTTGCCGGGCCTCCTGGATCCAACGGTTCAGTTGGTCCTGCTTCTGTCTCTTCAGGTCCGCATGGTGGTGACGGACCTGCTCACCAGTCCTTGGTATCCCTGTGGCACTGGTGAGATCATGAGCCAACCGGTCCCACGCTTCAGCCCTATATGCTCCCCACAGGATCTAGCCCTGCATGAGTTGGGCCTCATGATTGTGGACAAGGAGCCAAACCTTATATTTGGACTCCTCAATGCCCCACCTCTGTGCTTGGAAGCAACTACCCTCACCTACACCTGACATCCTGGCTGCAAGTCGGTTCTACAATCGGTTATGCTGTGTATTCCCGCCTATGGGGCTTCTATATGCCGTTTTTCCCACACTTATCTGTGATTGGCCATTTTGGAATTGTATCAGCTTCACAAAACCTGCTTTGTCATGCTCCTCTTTCTATTAATTCCTATATATATGCTATTACTGCATTTCTAAGTGTAACTGTCATGGCTTAGTGGTTCAGTACTTTGACTATGGTGCATGGTATTCTGGGTTCGAACCTGTCCATTGCTTTTTATATTTTATGTCTGTCTACACAGGCTAGGAGGTGTATCTGTGTAAAGGCAGTTTGATACAGCTTGCTCAACGTTGCCCGTCGGTTAGCTTGTTGGCATGGCGCGCAGCTCCGCGCAAACGAGTTACACTGGTTTACGCGTCATTTGGCTGTCAGCACCCATATTACACTCAGCTCAGCTACAGGCACACAGTTTCAGCATGTTAAAACGCTGCTCAACCCCGGGCACTCATTTTACACCTGTTAAAACACTGCTCACCTACGGGCACTCATTTTATACCTGTTAAAACACTGCTCACCTACAGGCAGATGTACTCAACTTGTTAGACTGTAGCTCAGCTATAGGCACATCTGACATTTTTTTTTTTTTATTATCTCACATTTCTTCAAGATACATGGCCCATTTCATTACATTTTACATAAAATATAATTTTATATGTGTACATATATGTCAGGGACTTGTTTCGTGCTTATTTCACTAAAAATAAAAATTGATGTTGTGGGGCTCGAACCATGACTGTCTGCTCTTCAGCCAACGTCTCTACCGCTACGCTATTGCTTTTTGGCTTACTTTGCATATTTAGTTCTTATATGCTTTTCCACTGACTGCTAACTGTGGCTAAGCTACGGGCACACCCACGCAAACGAGCGCACTCATGGGCAAACATCTTTACAATTTAAAAAAATATATATAAGATGTCCATTTCTACATTTTATGTTCGTATTCTGTGGGGGCATGTGTTGTGTTGTGTTTATTCACATTTACACGGACTCTGTCATGGGGGTTTACTTTCGGGACTTTTACACTTCTGGGGGCATGTCCGTTTGCAGGGCTCGGCCTACGGACACGCCCCCTACTGTCTTCCACAGACCGTGTTAGCCTTAGGTGTGATTCAGCATGCCCTCATGCATATGCATGACATGCTGACGTCACACCGTTTAACTGCAGCCTCCGTGTAAGCCTTGTAACTCTTACATGAAGGCTTCGTGAATCCTGCCCTTTGTCCTTTATCATGGCTTAGCTGCAAAGTAGTTTGCCACTGTTTTATGTAACTGATCAATATAGGGTATATCTTATATAGTTGTAAGCCCTCCTTTATCCATGAATATAGAATGCTGTCAAATGCTTTGTTGTAATATATCCATGCCATACTTAGATTCTTCCCCTTTTTACAATTCTTCTTTATGACTTTATTTAACAATAAATCGTCCTTTGTTCCATGTTATATATTTACATATCCTTGACTTGTATGTATGTACCTCCTTTATGCATGAGTTTCATTTTTATAATTTTGCTAAACCTCTGAAGTCAATTACCCTATAATGATTATATTTTATTTTCTCTATTTCACACTTTGTATGTACACATTTATGTATGAATTCACTACTGTTTGTACATTCAAATTTTGAGGTTAACTTGCCTGTATATATTTTATTGTAATTGTTCTATATTATTTCTTGTTTTGGAGCTTTTCTCCCTGGGCCTTCACTGAAAATGGGCTCTCATGACCCAGTGGACTATCCTGGTAATCAAATGCCAATAAATAAATAAATATGACTTTCTTTTGTTATCCTTTTTTTCTATTGCCATGATTCAATTTTCCTTTAAATGACTATAAACTCTGCCGGCATCAATTCCAGTATACATTGTATACAGTGTATACATCATCGGAAGGTAAGTTATTGGTCTATAGTTTTGAGGATAGCTTGCAGGTTCACTCTTGTGGAGGTGTATCATTTTCTCATGTTGTTAAGCAGGTTGGAATGTATTTTGGGTATGGGTATGCTTATAAGTAGTTCTTACACAGGGCTAAATGTTCATGTAATGATGTTAAAACTTTTAGCCAGAAGTTAAGTACTGCATCTGGTCCTGGGGGTTTCCAGTTAGGAGTTTTTCTTAATTTTGTTTCTGTTTCTCTGGTTGTTACTTCATTCCATTTCATATCCTGTAAATTTGAACTTCTTCCTGTTCTTTGTTTACGTCTTCTATCCATTCAGCATCTTTGTTATGTTCCACAGGGTTTTCACAGGTACTTCTCCAAAATGTGTCTATTTCTTCTTTTTTGATGGCATTTCTATCCCATTTACTTTATTTCCCAATTCTCTAGAGAACTTTTTTTTAATTGTTTATCATGTACTTTTCATTTAGTAGGCTCAGTTATGTGATGTCCCAGGGGCAAGGCACCAGAGGTAATGACTGCTCACTACTATATACATTATATACCTCTTTTTAAGCTATATGTTTGCATTAAACACATTTGTACATTTAATAATATACAGTATATGTATGTGTATATATATATATATATATATATATATATATATATATACAATATATATATATATATATATATATATATATATATATATATATATATATATATATATATATATATATATATACATATATATATATTATACCAGAAGCATAGCTAGAGTTAGGGGAAGGGGGCAATCACCCCCCAGCCACAAAGTGTTAGGGAGAGTGATCTGCAAATTCTGATCAGTGTTCTGTGCATATTGACAGTTAGAAATTCAAACCTGAAGTGCAGTAGCACTCTGCATGTGGCTCGTTGCCGTTTGCTACCTTTTAAAAGGAGAAAATCTTTTTTTTTGGTCCTCAAGTCTGAGGTAAGGAGCTTTCTTTCTCTCTTTCTTTCTGCACTTTAACTTAAATATGGGGGTGTGCCAGATCAGGTATGACACCGTGCTTGCTACACCTTTGAGTTATACTATAGACCAGAAACACCAACAGCTTGCATACATTATTTCAAAGCATACATTTGCCAAAAATGTACACAAAACCGTAAACCTGCCAAAAATGCACACAAAACTGTAAACTCTCACTTTTCTGTTATGACATGTGGCATAATCATTCCATCTTGCAGGCTTCTTGAATAATCTATGGAACGGTCATCAGCAGTCAGACTGGCAACTTAGTGAAGACTGGAACATAGTCTCTGTGAAAAATGAGGTGCTAACTGTACTCATGAACAGGTTGAATAGGTAAACACTGTAGCATTTCTGGAATGACACTGCCTATAGCTGTATTCTTGGCAATAATATTATTTATATAACAGCTCGATGCTTTACTGTTAGAATAATCCAGCTCTATACTGGTACTTAACAAGTCCTGTGTAGCAGAAGACCTTCCTTTGTTTTCACAACATTAGATGCTGATGTAGCAAATGCTCTGGAAACAACAGCATCTAGTTGCTCTGAATGCTTGTTTGTATGTTGATTATGGAATATTTCACCAGTTTTAGTACTGGCAATGACTTGACTGACTAGTCATTAAAAGAACTTCTGTTTTTTCCTGTATAGCGTATCATACTAATTGAATGTTGTAAATCTATTTTAGCTGAAGTAAAGCTGACAATATCAACAACTTTGTTCTCCTCTCTTCCACATCAAGAGCTGAAAATATTTGCTGAAGCAGTGCAATCTATCAATAGCCTTAGATTTGCCAGAGATACACTACAGGAATTAGTCAAACTGTATTGTCCATGAGAATAATCAATAGGTATGTGTGGTAGGCATATTTCTGTGGGTACAAAGGAAGGTGCAGCATTGACCAGCCTAGCTACAGGGACTTTCCAGAGATTTACAGGCTGCATAAGTATATTAAAGGCCTGTGTCTTGTGACTACTGAACCAGTTTCTTGACATCCTGCTACAACATGCAGAAAATCATATTAGGTTTCCAAGGACACCACCTGAAAAAAACAACATCATGCCTGCATTTTATGAGATTTCATATTTCTGTATATTCCTGGGTGCATAAATTGAACTCATGTTGTTATTAAGGCATTGCCTAGTCTAGAGTAACAGAGATGCATATATAGAAAAGATTACCACTACTTGAACTACCAGGTGTTTGGCAATGCCCAGAGAATTATCTACAATCTGTCAATGCACCCTCTCAGGCAGTTCATATGATTCACATGTATGGTACTCATCTGAGAAGTACCACTGGTTCCTGCAAGAAAATGTCCCACAGAGTCACCTGGTTGATAGGTGCATACACATAATAGACAAAATGGCATACACGTATATGTAGCATGCATGCTGGAAGCATAGCCTGTATCATATTGTATTTTGTTCCATTCCAGAAGATGTGAGATATGTCCTTGATAAATGGATGATGAACTCCATTCACAACCCAATGACAGTGGCAGAAATGTCATATGAATGGCTGATGCTCAAACATGAAGCATTGTAGAAAGGGTCTTTGGGCTTACGAAGGGTAGACATCTGTTGAGACACCTGTGTTGGGGTACTATAGTATACTCAGAGAAAAGTAGTGTGCCACAACAGGTAGAACAAGCTGACAACATCATGCCAGGACAAGCTGTAACTGAGACGGCATGAGTAGCAGGGCAGGGAGGAGATACAGAGAGAGATAATGAAGGAGTAGAACCACACCTAAGGCAGTGATGTGTGTGCAATACATTATGGTACTGGCACAGTGCTCGTGTCTGGTCCACAGCTATGGGTGATCACATAGACACAACAGAAAAACATAATTCATACTGCAACACTCAGGTGATGCAGGCTAATGTATGATCTGACCATGCTGTGCATCACACATCAACAGACCAGCACATGAAAGGAGGGCGACAAGGCAAACTTATTACCACATGCACAGATGGGGTGTTCACAGTGACAGTTGTTTGCAGCATTACACAGTAGGATAGTGTTACAGGAAGTGATTGCAGTGACCGTGTACTCTAGGAGACTGTTGGGTATCAGGGATCACATCCTCCAGTGATGTAGTTGGGGTGCAACTACATGGCCATTTACAGTGTGTACTGTGCCAAAAGGACATGTCAGAGCTGGATCCAGAACAAGTCAGTGATGGGGTTTAACTACAAGAGCCTATGGGCCGCCTGACAAGGTGTTCCATGAGTAGAGCCTGAGAATTGTCTCTAACAATGACCAGGAGTGTAAGGCTGTGTAATGTCATGCTACACTGATAGTGTATCTGCAACACTTTGTGTCCTCTGTTGTGCAAAACCTGGTATGTTTTCCTTTATGCCTGGACTTTCACATGGCCCTGGATTGCATGGTCAGCAGATAAAGATTGGATGCAGTTTGGCATTTAGCATCTTCCACATGGATATACTTATAGATGCTGCATTTATGACCAGTGAACTCAGTAGCTCAGTTTACTTTGTGTTGATACTCCAGGACATTGTGCTGTTGGTTTATGTCTTGCTACATTCCACAGATCACATTTGCCAGTGCCACTATTTTATGCATAGTAGCTGCTTACACCTGGATCACCAACCTCAACATTTAATGTCTGATTCCACCTCCACATTTAATGTCTGATTCCAAGTGCTGCACAAATATCAGGGACAGTATGGGAGACATACTGGCACTGAACTCTTCTGTGACTGTGCCTCTCACCTCTGATTGTATACCCATTTCACAGGAGTGTGCATACCAGATATTGCATGTAGGAGGGGACAAAGGAAGAGCCCTTGTTAGATTGTCACATAGACAGGAGTATATCATACTCCAGTGAGGCTGTACACTCAGCGCAAGAACCTTTGTACCTCTGAATGTGGATGTTTTAACTTCCCAGAATGTCTCTGACAGTGCAACTGTGTCATCAGACCACACCGTCTGCATGTCAGCATAATCATCGGCCAGAGCAGCACTACTAAGGTCAGCCCACTGCTGCTCCACTGTCCTGGACCTTCCACCAGTTAAACATGTGACTGCATAAAAATATGACTCCAATGTGAGCCCACAGTTTTATGGTTGTACTACCGTCCTGTGACATGCATACTAATACACATCATAAGCATTGCCTTACAATACTCTGTAACAACTACATTTTGGCTAGGGTGTTGTACTTGCAGACCAGAGGTTCCAACAGCACAGAAATAAAAGTCCTTAACAGTCATATTCACCCCACTTCATGCATAAGTATGCATCATTGCATACTATTATGGTCACTGCTAACCTGGTGTATCACCTACTGATATAGGGGTAGTAGGCACCAGGCCTGCACACATACAACCCAGCTACATCCTGATGTGAGGGGCTAGTCCACACACACACACACACACACACACACACACACACACACACACACACACACACACACACACACACACACACACACACATACACACACAAACAGCATCACCCATACATTGTACTGCAACCTTACTTACAGGTGGGGCCATGGCAATCCCCCACCTTATTTATGCCATTCTATCCCATGTAATATCCTATAACCACTGTGTCTACCTAATGGCATGCACAACTGTACTGTGTGACTGTATGACGGGTCTGCATGTGGCATGTTTTCACTTGTAAGTTGACTGTGCTACCACCCTCATATGCCATATTTAACATAGAGTGCCCATATGGAGCCCACCCTTTCATGTGTGTCAGTTACATAACCAAATACCCACTAGCCCTCTCTTCTCCTGACAGGCACTACAGGTACTGCAGAGGTGCAACTGCTGCATTTCCAGCCCTGTTCTCCTTACTTCTTTCTGTAATGCCCTATGTTCCGCACTTTTACATCATTTCTTAAAAAATACCATTCAGTGTTTCAGAACAGTCTTGTCCAAGATGGCAGCAGAGCTTTATATTGCATTAATGTAAGCCACTTACCACAGAGGGAGTGCTAATGAGGCCAAGTAGTACTGATATCTGTGCTTACTCTGCATACTGTGCTGGCTGTAGCTAGCAGTACAAGCTGTGCACATGCAGCTCAGCATAAGGCATGTGAAATCTATACATATCCACCAGGCAATGGGGAACAACTAGCACCATGATACTGTGCAGCATTTGCATGAAATGCAATTCAGCAATGCACATTCATGAGCACAAGTTTATCATACTACTCCTTGTTTAGACCTACTGAGTGGCCATAGCTACTTCCTCCAGTGTGAACTGCAGGGCTCCTGAGTGGTGTGCCAGAGATAGCAACACTTTCTTATTCTTTCTGTAGTGAGGCTATAAAGAGTACCTGCTGTGGCAGTATGATGTTTCCCATTTGAAAAGATTGATGCCTGCTTCAACCTGGCATTGGTGATCTCCGATGCCATGGACATTGCTCATAAAGGAGACATACAGGGGAGCAGTGTAGGCATCACTAAAATGCCACTGGGATGTGCCACCATGACCTGTTCCACCAGTGGTTTTCCCATTTCAACTTCCATAGTGTTATGTGTTGTCAGCCTATGCATAACAGCAATTCCTTTGTTTTACAGCTGTTGAAAATAATCATTTATGTATGGAAATATAATTAGCTGATGCAGAAGGCAGGATTACCTCATCAGACAGAGGGAAATGTGTGCATTGTAAAGCCCTCCAGTATACAACTACAATGCCGATCATGTCATGTCATGGGTGTCTTATAATGTTCTTCCCATTGTGTATCCCATATCCAGGTCCAATTCAGGAAGAGCAGGTGCCATGCCATATCATCTCAGTCTCTTTTAGCTGTTGCAGCTGCTGCTTGGTCAGTGGGGCTCTCTGTTTCTGCCTGTCAGGAAGGAGGAGAAGTCTCTTTTGCTGGAAGTGACATGGGGTAGTTGGTAATGCATTTTGTTTCATCCAGTGGACAGGTAGTGTAATCTGTGTTGACACAGCAGCAGATGTGGAGGCTGCTGGCTGCTGGTATGTTGCAGCAGTTGGATGGCTACATCAATAACATGGAACTCATTCTGGAGTGACTTTGTGATTCACTTAACCAGTGGCCCCAGACATCAGGCCTCTGGTGGAGCAACTGACAACTGACATTGCCCATACAGGTGTCTCATATCTTGGGTTATTGTCCTCTGGGCCAGGCTGTCCATGCAAGCAACCAACCTTATCCCATTCAAAGTATTACCTCGCCCTTTTGTGTCATTATTCATAACTTGTTCATTGCTCATCCATCCCCATCACTTGTTTACCCCTCTCTTTATATGTACCCATATACTGTTTACCCCCTTTTTCCATGTATACCAACCTTGTCTGTCAGTGTCTGGGTTCTATGTTTATTTGTCTGCCAGTACTACCTGCCCTTTTCCCTTCATCCTATTCAAAGCACTTCCTCATTAGCTTTCCCACTGAACCTTTAAGTTTAATAATAAAATGAGATCTGGCCAACAAAAAAATACAATTTTTTTCCTACCACTATCTGTTTTATATTGCTTCCCCTTATGTTTTTCTCCTCTGCTTTCTGTGTTTCTCCATTTATACAATGAACAGGTTGTCTACTTTGGAAAGACACTCCCATGATGCTGTTTTTGTTGGCTGCCATGATGTGCTGTGTTACCCTATGTGTGGCTTTATGCTATGGGTTGGTGCTGGCTACAATGACATCCCAGATAGCCATGCATACTACTTAAGGTATAGAATAATGGCTTTGTTATTATATTATGCATGTCTGCTATGCACGCTATAGTAATATTGCTCCTCCAATGTCCTGCTATAGTGTTGTATTATCTGTTATTGCTGCCCATCTGGTTTATTATGTGGCCTTTGCCCAGCATGCTGGTGCTGTATCTTGCCTAGAAAATGGGGCTTGTTCAGTATTTTACCTTTCATTTTAAAATGCATCATCAGACACATGTTTGTGAAGCTTTCATTGCTACCATACTATTAGTCACAGTTTTTAAATTGTACCTTGACATTTACTTGTCTAATCATATATAAATTTTCATTTGTTTTCATTTGGATATTGGTTAATTGTGCTGCTCTATACACATTCACATCTTACTCCAGCATTAACTCTGTTCTGGACAGTAGTTTGGTTCTTACTCTCTTCTCTGATCTCACGCACAATTCTGTCTCTCAGCAGTGAGTCTTGAAAACCACTGAACTCACAACCTTTAGCTCTGTGCCTTAAACTGGTCACATGTACCTCTATAGATTCTTTTGGGCACCATAATTTTTTGTAAAAAAACAAAAGGCAAATATATAGCAAGTTCCTTTTAGACTTGCAATATTGCTGAAATCTGAGCATTTTACAGTCTCTTCTCTAATGAAAAAATGCTAAATATCTTCTTCACATCGTCACCTTCCAGTTGCAGGAATGTAAAAAACTTCATTTTTGATCATTTCAGACAAATCTGAGGTGATGCTGTAGAGACTGAACTTTTGCGCTCACTGCTTTCATGTTTCTGCCAATTTTTTTTAAGCAATCAGTGCCACTGGTGGTGTCAGTTGAGTTGTCAAGTACTTGATAGATCTTTAACTAATACCCAAAAGAAGTTAACAGTCTTTTAAATAGTCCAAATATACTTCTTTCCACTGCATACCACAATAGCACACTGAGATTTTCTTCCTGATTATTTGAATATATCAGTGTATTGTGACATTTTTCAAAATTTTGTCTTTTTCTCAATTTATTCTAGGACTTTATTTGTGCTGAGTCAGATAAATGAATTGCTATTGGTAGCATAGCTCTAAGGCTGTTTCCCTAGCTGTTTCCCTTTTTTAAGAAATAGAGGGGGGGGGTGAGATATGCTTCACATCTGCTTTCATATAAAGTGAAAATTGAGCTATTGTGGTTTGTTTACAAAATCTGGAATGTGGGTGCTCGTTAATCCACAGACTGTGTCACCTGAAAATAGAAAATACATGCTAGAAAGCTCAAAACTGGGAAAAATATATTTCAGTGGTGCTTCATTGACTGCAAACTGGAATAACATAAACTGTCAAAGGAAAACTTCCACAGAGAATATTGCAATCCCACTGGAACATCCTGTTTTGAAAGGTTTCTGGAAGGTTCAATACTCTGTGTACTCTTATGGAAACTACACTGTGCAGTACAGACACAGCTGCTTGTGAATAAATAGTCATGCACTTTATTCTTTTAACAGCAGTAAAGAAGGTGAGAGAGTTATGTGACATCACACATACAAGGAATTATGGGTACTAAAAGTACAGTGGTCTGCACATTACATACCTCCCCTTAAACTGTATTCCTCCTTTAAACAAATTTAATCATTTAATACAGACTACGATTATTTAATGTCATTTCAAGTACTACAAAAAAGCACAAGTGTCTCAACTGCTGATACTTAGCTATTACTAAATGATGCCTCTGTTTAGGATCTCTGTGAAATGGCCATCTGCTTTAAGCTCAGCAGAGAGAAAGTTTGACATGACAACTTAAGCTGTACCCTACTTACAGTAGTTCTACGGATTAGTGATATACATGACCTGATCCCTAATTGTAAATATCTCATACCCTTCTCCTCTCAGACTTGTAAATATGCCATCTACACCATGTCCCACCCTCACATGCAGATGAGAAAGAAGACATCTGTTAAGTAAGTAGATATTAAGAATACCCCCAGTTTCTTATCTCCACAACCAAATACTGATCAACCTGTAATGAATCGACAAGTTTAATATCACAGTTGTGCATTACAGTTCAGTGGGTAGCAACATGCATAGAGATGAGACACTCACAGACTTCTGTATTCTTATAACTTCTTTGTTTGGGTACACAGATGGTATGGACTAAAAAAAACAGCAAACATGTACTGGGGAGCATCTGGGCACAACCCTGTCCAGTGGTATTTGTAGATGTTATACAAGGGCTTCTTTATATTGACTGGAGTATTTTTTTTTCCTTCCAGTATTTTAAGGACTAATATTTGCGCCAGTATTTGTATATACATAAGCAACCATTTGCTCAATTAAAACATTATTTTTGTAAAAATAACTTAGTGTTAAATCTGAGTGCTAGTGAAAGATTTGTTCAACATGCAGTACAGTATAAAAATCCAGCCACATAGTCTATGTGAGCATCCAAGCTACTTAGACCAGAAGAGCTGTAGTTATCTGTACTGCATAAATTATATACATATATATATATATATATACACAGGATACACAAAATTATATAAACCAAACATTGCATATAGCTTCCTCAAAATATTGCCAGTACATATGAAAAAAATGCAGTCCAGTAAAAACATTTGAATTCTTCAGCATTTATTTATGTGCCAGTTTATTTGCTTGTTTGTTTATCTCTCTCTGCATTTTGTAATTACAAAAATGCTTCCTGCAGTAATAGCTCAAAGCAGTGAAGCACTTCTGACTGGAATGTAGGCTGTTTAGAACTGTGTCTCTTAAAACATTTACTGAATTTCATGAAATTCCTAAATCTTCAGAAGGCAGTGATACAGTAATTAAAATACTATACCAGGATGACAGCATGCCTTCCTTTTAAACAGATTTTATCCAGATTGTCAGAAGAACTGTAAATAGCTATTGAACTATACAGAGAATAAAACAGCAATGATTTGCTATTCCGAGACTTGTCAGTGTGCGTCCTGGAATACTGAGAGTGAATAACTGAAAATGGGGACTTACATGTATTAAGTCTAAAACTGTCCTTTCTCAAGACATTCCCTTTTCTCTAGGGTTTGGTGTTCTTAAAGTTAGTATATTTAATTCTGGCGATGCAGGAGTTTGCCCATAAATGGGGAGGGAAGGTGTGAATGGACACCCCCTCTTGCAAAAAACAACTTTAAAAGAGAAGGGTAATGTTTGGCATTTGCTCTTCTCGTGTGTTTTTGGACTTTTTTTTTTTGTAATTCCAGGGCTCACACTTTCAAGTTTCAGAATTACACTAGGCAGAAGTTTAAACATGTCAGGCCTAGGAACTTTAGACATGTATACATAACTGTTCTAGGAGAAACAGAAATCAGATACAAAGCCATCAGACCTGTTAGATACTATTCTAACTTGTTACATACTCGTTGGCATTTTCATGAGTTAGCAAACCTCACTCTTACTTTCTATCCCATGCCCCAATGTTTCACACTAATTCCTTTTTTTTCATAGCTAGGTGTATTTCAGTCATTGTCAAACAGGCATGCATTTCCTTAAGATTTCAAGACTGTTCTGTTACATCCTAGACTGTCAACAATTTTAGGTCTTCTAAACAGCATTAAAAATCAGTCCATCCATCCATCCATCCATAACTCATTTCCCCATTTTGTACCTAGGGTCGGGGTATCCCTTCAATAGTGGCAATCATCTAGAGCCAATGTTCACACCACTGGGTGGCTAGATCTGCTGCCGTTGCTCTACAATGCTGAACACACACACACACACACACAAGCATGCATGCACAGTCACACCTACAATGAATTTAGAGTATCAAATCCACCTACTGCATGTTGTTGAGGTTAACGAGGAAAGCAGAGAGTCCAGAGGAAGCCCACATGAACACAGAAAGGACATGCAGACTGATAGAAGGTATCCCAGCCAAGAACTGACTTGAGTACCCCTTTCTGTGAGGCAACAATGCTATCTGCAGCACCACCTCTTTGATTTTATTTTAAGGGAATTCTAAATATATTCAAGCTAAAATTAAGGCATATCATAAAGGTATATGTTTGCTGTATAATCTGCAATGAAATTTTTTTTTTCAAAAAACCTTTTATTCATTTCATATGAAGTGATAATATAAAACCAAACAAACAAAAAAATACTAGGAACATCATAATATTGTATATACAATATGTATAAAAATCACTAACCAAAATGTTACCAATAGGAAAATATAGTTAAAAGGAGCAAGAGTTATATAACAGGTCTCATCACTAGATAAAGGTAGTAGGATTATTCTTCACTAAGAATGATAGAAGTAACCCTTTCCCAGACTTTTGTTAATAGAGCAATTTTTTGGGGCCTTTCTTAATAAATTTTTGTGCTGCAATATATGAACAGGCTATTTCCTTGAAGTTGTCCCAACATAATTTAGTGCAATCTATCCAATTTTTAGTGATATAAAGTTTTATGAGTGAGCATAAAAAAAACAGAACATGTATGTCAAATTTAGAGAGAAATCTGGTGGGGATATGAAGAATGGCTAGTTCCCAAGAGAGAGTCGATTTATGGTATCCCATTTTTTGAAGACGTACTTTTAAAGAGGTCCAAAGCTTATGAGAGTGTTTACATGACCATAAAACATGTAAGAGATCAACTTTTGTAGAGGGATAACATGGACAAGAGGGGGATTTTTTTTGGATCGAACTTGTATAGTATAGAGGGAGTATAGTATGCATTATTATTAATCATTAATTGTGTATAGACGAGTTTTTTGAAAGGGGAGAAATCTAAGGTGTTTTTTATAGCCGAAAGTTTCTGATTTTCCGACAATTGAGGGTTGTAGCTATCCCAATAGCTAGAGAATAAACAGTCTGACTCATGAATTATAGATGATAGAAATTTATATGAATTTGAGAGCATTTTCTCTGGTAAGGTCAGGGTCTAAATGATGATCTCTAGTTTGGTGATATCTTGGCAATTGATCATTAGATGGGCAAATTTTGATGTAGTTAGCTCTCGCAACTGTTGGAGAATTGTTAAGTATTTCTTATTAACATTAAGGGTTATGGAAAGCTTGGTGAGTAATTCATTTTTGTGTTTAAGTATGTCCCATACTGTAAGGTTTTTAATAAGAGGGAAGTTAGAAAGATTGATTGATATATTGCTCATTTTGATATTGTGGTTTAGGTGCAGAGGTTGAAGTAAAGGAAGAACATTATCTAGCTTAATAAGTTTTAATAAATTTTGGAAATATCTAATTTTTTGTTTTAAGTTATTGGATAAATAACATTTTTCTATAATGTCCAGGGGTAGAAAAGGGAGGGCAGCGGGGTTAATTTTATTGGTTAGGATATGTTGATACCATATTTTGGACCAGGTAGGGTAGGAATTATATTCTCTAAAATTAAGTTTCGCAATAGACAGAATTTTGTTAGCACAGACAATAGTATAGTAGAGATGGAGATTCGGGAGACCAAGACCACCTTTATTTTTAGGAAGTGAAAGCTTAGAGTATGAAATTCTAACTGATTTAGGGAACCAGATAAATTTAGCAAGTTCTTTATTAATCTTGAATAGAAATGACTTGGATATTATTTGGTCTGAAGCGTTAAATTGATAGAGAAGTCTGGGAAGAATGTTAATTTTAATTATAGCTGATTTAGATAACAAAGAAAGATTCATTAATTCCCATCTGTGAAGATCTAGAGTTATTTTTAACCAAGTTCTAAGCATATTATTTTGGAACATAGAGAGTTGATTATGTTCAAAGTGGATCCCTAAGTATTTAATGTCAAATATTACCTTAAAAGGAGAGTTAGGAAAATATTTAGGTTTGTGAGCTAGGGGGTTGATAGGAAAGATATGCAATTTCTTAAGATTAATTTGGTAGTCTGAAGCCTTTGAGAACATGTTAATAGAGTTAACAATTTTGTTGAGGTCAGTGTTAGGGTGTTGAAAATAAAGATTTAGATCGTCTGCAAAGGCAGACAATAATATTTTAGTATTTAATACTTTGGGAATTACATAATAAGTATTTTGTGCAATATATAGAAACAATGGTTCTATAAATAAATTAAAGAGAAAGGGGGATAAGGGACAGCCCTGTCTTGTACCATTTGTTATCTTTAAGGGTTCGGACAATTTTTTGCTAATCTGTAAGTAGGTATATGAATTTTGGTATAAAATTTTTATCCTATGTAGAAAGATGGTGGGTATGTTGAAATAAGCCATAGTTTGAAAGAGAAAGTCCCAACTGACCCTTTCAAAGGCTTTTGAAGCATCTAACGTTAAAGCATAGAGTGGATTATTATTTTTTTTTTGGTAAAGTGAATTAAGGAATCCAATGTCAAAGTGTTGTCCCATGTGTGTGTATGTTTCGTAAATCCTGCTTGATCCAAAGAGATTAGAGAAGGTAAGACTTTTTTTCAATCTATTAGCCAATAAGGTTGCAATAATCTTAATATCAATATTTATCAAAGAGATGGGCCTATAGTTCTGGGGGGTAGTTTTATCTTTATTGTTTTTCAGAATTAGAATTGTTTTTGATGTGTTCCAGTGTATATCTGATATGCCATTATCTATTATGTAGTTAAATACTTTTAGAAGGATAGGGGAGATTATAGAATTAAAGGTTTTGAAGAACTCAGGTGTAAAACCATCTGGGCCAGGGGATTTATTTGCTTTGAGATTGGTAATGATAGATGAAATTTCCTGTAGGTTTAAGGGGGTGGAAAGCATGTCCTTTTGGGATTAATTTAGAGAGGGGAATTTGATAGATTTTAAAAAGTTTTCCATGTATGGTTTGGTAGAGGGATCCATCTTTTTAGAATAGATGTCTAAGTATAGAGACGAGAATAACTGTAAAATTTCAGAGTCTGATTTATAAATTTTGTTTTGGAAGTATAAGAGTGAGAGTCTAGGAGGGGCCTGATTATTTCTAATTACCCTTGCCAAGAATTTAGATGGGATTTGCGCCCATTCTGAATAGGTAGCAATGAGTTTTTGTTCTGAGAAAGAGAGATTTTGTTGGTGCAGTTGTAGTAGTTTATTTGGGGAATCTGTTAGTTCTTTATATAACTTAGGATCTGGGTTAATTCTGTATTGTTTTTCTAATTCATAAATTTTCATATTGAGGGTAGAATCTCTATTTTTATAGAGTTTCTTAAGGTAAGAGGCTTTATTAATTATAATACCTCTAATATAAGCTTTACAGGCAGCCCATTGAATATCAAGTGGGATATTAGAATTAACAAGATTAGGGTTTAGATCGAATAATGAATTTGCAATTGCTTGAGTTACATCTTTATTGGTAAGCAAATTATTATTCAATGTCCAATTATTAAAGCGGGAGCTTGAAGATGGGTTTGTGTCAGGGTTAATTTTGAGAGATATTTTTGAGTGATCAGAAAAGAATCTGGGTTCTAGAAAAAAGTTAATTTTAAGATGAGAGAGGGCATCAGATATTAGAAAGAAATCTAGTCTTGACCATGTATTGTAACATTTCGAGTAATATGTAAAAAATTCTTTCTTAGATAGGAGTCCAATAGTTTGAAGTCGAACATTAATTCCTCTATAGCTATGGATGCTTGAAAATTGTAGGAGGGAGATTTGCTAGTACGATCTGTATTAGGGTCTATTATAGCATTCCAGTCACCTCCAATAATAATATGATGGTCATTAAAAGTTGAGAGAATATTATGTATCTCTAATATAAAAATATGTTGTTGAGTGCATGGACCGTATAGATTAAAGAAAAGAATTGGTTTATTTAAATATTGGAGACGAGAAGTAAAGAAGCACCATCTACCATTGTCATCAACTTTTTCCTCAATAATATCCCCCTGAAATTTATTTTTGACTATAATGGCCACACCTTTAGAGTTGGAGCTGTTACCCACAGCAATGATGTTTTTTCTCCATTTTTTTCCCTTCTTTAGTCCAATCAACCATTTGCATATGTGTTTCCTGTATAAAACATAAATTAGCCTGAGATTTAAGTAGCAAATGAAAAAGGAGAGATTTTTTGGACTTATTTTGAAGCCCCCTAACTTTCCATGATTCAATCTGAATCGTCATCAATAAACAAAATCAAAGCTTGTAAAAAATGTAAGGGTTGCTATATAATTTAAGTATGGGACTGAGAGAAAACTTAGAGACCGTAACATAACATTATCTGTGAAGTAAAGCTTTATATAGGAACCAACATTCATAGGAATGGTAACAAATATTCCTTCAAACCCATCCCGGTGCCTATCCACCCCCACTCCATAGTAGAAGGAATACACAAGCAATGTTTAAGTAAACAAACAATACTGGTTAAAAAATAATTACTGAAGGAACAATTGACTTATAGAAAGTCCTTACAAGGACTACCTGTCTGGTAAATAACACTGTACATATATACAAAACAAACCACATCCATAGATCGGTCATACTAGGACCCAGAATCTTAAGCATCCATGAGCTCTATTGAAGAAAAAAAGAAAAACAGAAAGAGATATTAAGGAGATATGTAAGAGTAGCCAAATATATAGTTGTAACTATGATTAAAACACTAAAGAGACAGATAAACCTCCAGTTATTAAATTGCAATAATGTTATGAGAATGTTGATAACTGTAATATACTAAGATTTAAGAAATTTTAAACCTAAGTGATTGGGCTTAGCATGTAGATAGGTACTTATTTACAAAAAACGAGTGGAGCTTAAGTAGCTTCGTATGTTGTCACAAAAGTCAGGTATTTAGCACAAGATGTTTGAATGCTGAACACATAGAGCTGTTTGGCACACTGGGAAAACCTCCACCTTTAGTATAAATAACAGTTAAACAGCTTTGAGTGGTCGCTTTTAATAAACAAAAAACAGCATGATGAACAATAGCATGGTATACATGTAGCTGTCTGATTAGGAGTCACAAATGAAGTATCGTACCAGGATTCCACCGGTATGGTTTCACTATAGTGATCCGTAAGCAACTGAAGCCAGGTGTAGCCAGGTTCCGTCTTAGAGTAGTACATGCAGTGGCATATGAAAATTAAGTCTCATATATTGTCAGGGTCAGTAAAAAAAATTATCAATATATGAACACCGAGAGTATTAAAGTCAAGATCAGACAACACACTGTTGAATCCGGATATATCATTTAGTCCGGGATTGACTTCAGCTCGCCTTGTGCGAGCGAAAAGGTAGGTGGAAGAAATGGGCATATGTAAATCAAGCATCAGGATATTTGTTGAAGGCTTTAATAAAAGCTTCTTTAGCTTCCATCGGATTGTTAGCCAAGTATCTTTTTTCTTTGTAGGAGAAAATCAGGGTATTTGGATAGCGCATTTGAAACTTCACGTTTCTCTTAATCAGATCTGCACAAAAAGGGGCTAATTTTTGTCTGTTCATTTTAATTATGTGAGGCAGATCTTGAGAGAAAGTAAGTTTATATTTGTTCCATGTAAAGTTTTTTGTTTTTTTGCTGATGCTAGTATTTTTTGTGTGTCTTGGAAGTTTAGCAGTTTAGTGTATATATGGCGCGGGGTGGTGGATTCTTGGTGCTTATGTAAGGCTCTGTGCGCTCTCTCCACTATTAAGTTGTCAGTGTTGTTTTCCGCTCCCAGTAGAGCCACAAATATCTGTTTAGAAATTGTCAATAGATTCTGGTTATCATAAAATTCAGGGAGACCTTTAATTATTATGTTATTACGACGGCTCCTGGCCTCTAGATCCGTTATTTTAGATTGCAAATTTGACAGCATAGTGTTTTTTGCGCAAAGATCTTCTGAAAGGGATTGGATCAATAGTTCATTGGCTTGACTTTTTTGTTCAAGGGTGACTACTCTTTGTGTTATCTGGTTTATAGATTTTCCAAATTCCGTAAGTTGTTCGGGAAAGCCTTGTATGGCTTCATGGATTGGCTGTAACAGTAACTTGAGATCATCCAAATGAAAGTTGGCATCCGCTTTTCTCTTAGGATTTGACTTGCTATTATCAGCTGGTTGTCTAGTGGTTTTTTGCCTTTTTGCAGGTGTATCTTTTACTAGAGATAGTATTTCCAAAGCCTTAGCTTTAGAAAGTTGCGTTTCCATGTTTACCGCTGCATTTGCCATGTTCCAAATGTGGTGATTGTTGAGTTTTAGTCATGGATACACAGGCCCCTTGGATGCACGTGGTAAGGGTCTCCAGGCACAGTTAGAGAGTTAAGTTATCTCTTTTGTTAAAAATAAGTCGTTCGACCTCCAGATTTAAAGCAAAACAGATCAGAGCATTTAAGCTTTCTTCTTATGAATAATATTTGGCTTTTTAAACGCGTTAACTTTGTAATACTTATAAAGGTAGTAGGAGCTCTAAGGATAGGGTGCAATCTAGATGACCACCATCTTGGAATCCAATCTGCAATGAAACTTAATTTTATAGATCATAAATATCCTTGAGTTTGATGAGTTTAACTTTATTATTGCTGACTTCGTAGAATCACAAAAAGAGATACCATAAACCTCTTGTATCATAGGTGACATGGGATATATGCAAATTACCCTTTAAGGATATCAGGTGTTTCAGCTAAATAGCAATTCTGAATGTCCATGACATACTTTTACCTTTAAGTCTATTTATGGACAGTTTCAGGCCAATAAAGCTAAACCCCTCTAGCTGTGGACATGCATGTTTCTGCCTTTTTATGGCATCATCAGCACAGCATAAGAGGAATGTTTGACTTTTGGAAACACAGGGTTGTCATACCCAGCTGATATCCATAAACATTAAAGTGTCTACAAAATATCCCAACTAACAAATTAAAACAATGGGCAGGATTCACGAAGCCTCCGTGTAAGAGTCACAAGGCTTACACGGAGGCTACAGTTAAATGGTGTGATGTCAGCATGTCATGCATATGCATGAGGGCATGCTGAATCACACCTAAGGCTAACATGGTCCATGTAAGATAGTAGGGGGTGTGTCCGTAGGACGATCCCTGCAAACGGACACACCCCCAGAAGAGTAAAAGTCCCAAAAGTAAACCCCCACAACAGAGTCCGTGTAAATGTGAATAAACGCAACACAACACATGCCCCCACAGACTATGAACATAAAATGTAGAAATGAACATCTAATAATTTTTTTTTATAAGTTGTAAAGATGTTTGCCCGTGAGTGCGCTCATTTGCGTGGGAGTGCCCGGCGCTTAGCCACAGTTAGCAGTCAGTGGAAAAGCATATAAGAACTAAATATGCAAAGTAAGCCAAGAAGCAATAGCGTAGCAGTAGAGACGTCAGCTGAAGAGGAGGCAGTCATGGTTCGAGCCCCCACAACATCAATTTTTATTTTTAGTGAAATAAGCACGAAACATGACATATATGTACATATATAAAATTATATTTTATGTAAAATGTAATGAAAAGGGCCATGTATTTTTGAAGAAATGTGAGATAAAAAAATAAAAAAAAATGTGAGATGTGCCCATAGCTGAGCTACAGTCTAACAAGTTGAGAATATCTGCTTGTAGGTGAGCAGTGTTTTAACAGGTGTAAAATGAGTGCCCGTAGGTGAGCAGTGTTTTAACAGGTGTAAAATGAGTGCCCGTAGGTGAGCAGTGGTTTAATAGGTGTAAAATGAGTGCCCGGGGTTGAGCAGCGTTTTAACACGCTGAAACTGTGTGGCTGTAGTTGAGTTGAGCGTAATGTGCATGCTGACAGCCAAACCACGCGTAAACCAGCGTGATCCATTTGCGCGGAGCTGCGCACCGCGCCAACAAGCTAACTGACAGGCAACGTTGAGCAAGCTGTATCAAAACTGCCTTTACACAGACACATCTCCTAGCCTGTGTAGACAGTCATAAAATATAAAAAGCAATGGCCAGGTTCGAACCAAGGATACCATGCACCATAGTCAAAGTACTGAACCACTAAGCCATGACAGTTGCACTTAGAAATGCAATAATAGCATATATATAGGAATGAATAGAAAGAGGAGCATGACAAAGCTGGTTTTCTGAAGCTGATACAATTCAGAATGGCCAATCACAGATAAGTGCGAGAAAAATGGCATATATAAGCCCCATAGGCGGGAATACACAGCATAACCGATTGTAGAACTGACTTGCAGCCAGGATGTCAGGTGTAGGTGAGGGTAGTTGCTTCCGAGCACAGAGGTGGGGCTTTGAGGAGTCCAAATATATGGTTTGGCTCCTCGTCCTTCATCATGAGGCCCAACTCATGCAGGGCCAGGTCCTGTGGGGAGCATATAGGGCTGAGGCATGGGACCAGTTGGCACATGATCTCAACAGTGCCACAGGAATACCAAGGACTGGTGAGCAGGTGCGTCACCACCATGTGGACCTGAAGAGATGGAAGCAGGACCAACTGAACTGTTGGATCCAGGAGGCCCGGCAAATGCCCAACGCCCCACTACTGAGTAAGTTACATGTAATTATTTATGTAAGAAATTAACCTAGCTGATATTATGGAGATGTGTATTCCAATATTACTTTATTTATATTACAGCTGCAAGGGTCCGTTCTGCGAACCATCGAGCCTATGGCGATAGGCTGGTGCGGTTGCGCCACCAGGCAGGTCAGTAATTCTCTCCCTGTAACTGTAAATAAATATATAAGTATGACAGTTAGCAAAAGAGTGCAGTGTAGTCACTAATTAATAAAATGTGCACGTAACAGTGTAAGAGGGTTTGCAAGTATTGCTTGATTACAAAAGTGTGATGCAGCCTGTAATCCAAACATAAAAATGAAACAAGTCTGAAATAAAGATGTCCCACCTGTAATATAATAGTACATAACCTGCAGCAGGCTGAAAAGTACAGCTGCAGAAGCTGAGTAAAACACATGCGTGAAATATATCCCTGTTGAAATTCAGAAACATGACATAAGTGAGACTGTTGGAAAGGATTGTTATAACTACAGGTAAAACATGTCAATAAAGCCTAGAATTAAGTACCATCCTGAATTGTAAAAATAAAACAAGTGAGAGAGTGTGAGAAAGAGGTATGAATCCACCAATAAAGTAGTAATAACTCCTGAATAAAGTATACTGCAGTCAGTACAGAATGAAATGAATGTGACAGGCAGAACCAAACAGTAACATGTGTTGAAAACAGTACTGAAGCTGGAATGTGTGTCCCAAAATCTGGATATGTTGCTCTCAGTCTGCAATATGCAGATAGTACGGTTGTATGAAATACCAAACATCCACAGTTGTCTATAGCTATATAAAGCAAATGTAGCAGGATGATGTAGCTGAACAGAGCCAGATATGAATGTGTATGAACAAAAATGAAATGTATATTGATGTAGCAGTAACATTCCTATCACCAACCTGAAGTAGTTATCACATAGGAAACTGCAGGCAGAACTGTAGTGTGTATATATCTGCAGCTAGTCGAAATGTACAGCATATGTATTGGTATTTGAAGTTGTTAATTAAATATTTCTTCACCCTACCCTATAACCACATATAATCCATTCCACGTGAAATTGGTATGTGCAATCACAATTAACACCCCTGGACATTTGTCCTGTTGGTTCATACATATTTGGATGTACGTTGATGCATCTGCCCTGTTCATACATCCAAACCTGATGGCCTGTTGCCATCAATCAACCCTGCATGTTGTTCGATTGTGTATTGCTATTCAAATTATGCATGTGTTATGCTTGCTGTTCAATGGCTTGAATATATGGGTGTTTGGTTAATGGGAATACTAATGCATGCTGTTACAACTAATTGTGAATGGTATTGTACATTACTAACCCAAACTGTCATAACATAATGCAAAATATAGGATGACAGGGAAGGCGGGTTCCAGCGGACCCACCTCTCCCACCTCAGCTGGCGAGTGCACCTGGCAGTAGTGCCCAGGCCGGACCCTCCTCCGGTGGCCGTGTGCCACCTGTGGGTGGAAGTGCTGCAGGGGATGGGGCTCATCCCCCCTCTGCAATCGTGGCCAGAGGAGAACATCCACTGACCCTCTGTAGTGTCCGGACTGTGGTGCGTAGGGAGATCCGGCACGCTGTGCTTGGGCCCCTACGCCAGCTTGAGGCACGGGTGGCACAACTCACGGGCGTGCCTGCTGCCTGGCCTACACTGCCCCCAGCACAGCCCCGTCCTGGGCAGTGAAGGCACAGTGGCAGTTGCCCATGGGTGGGGCTCTCAGTTCCACTGTTGCCATCTGTGGGCTCATGGGCTCGAGATATCCAAACACCCGTCCCCGTCAATTGTGTAACCCCCCCCCCACATGTGTCATACACAGCCCCAGTATGCGTCTTGTTTGTCTTGTCTGTTAACCTACCCAACCTACCTCCCCAGCTATACCGACTTCCTGTACCTGACATACCACTCTCACCTGAAAAAAAAAGGGCACTCTGTACCCACAAAAAAATTACGCTCCATACATAGCTGCCCATTTTGCACACGTGTTTGCTGGACATGGAAACTGTCAATTACAATTGGCTGTACAACAAGTATTATTGTTGTCCTTACACCTCTCTCAGGGGTGGAAGGTTTCAAATGTCACACCAAATTACAAACATATGCACAGCTGTTGCTGATGAAGAAATGGGCAGCTATGGGCCTTACCTACATCCCTCCTGCAAAACCCGAGCTTGTTTCCCTACTGTCCTACCCTCTTTGTGAACCCTTTTTCACCACTTTCCTATCTCCCCATTTTCTTTTCTTTCACAGAAAATAGCACGGGTGTGCACAAGAGTAAGCACTTTTAAGCAGTAGTAAGCGGGTGTTCGCTTCTGTGCGCTTAGCTAAGCGTGTGTGCGCGAAGTTAAGCGGCAGTGCGCATGCGTGACCTCCGCGCAAACCAGTGCTAACCCACTTACAACTGCTTAAAAGTGCCTTAGTCACTCTGAATGACAAGGCCTGTAGTTTTCTCAGCAGCAAAATAAAATACCTCCCTCAGTCTCAAGCCCAGGACCTTGGAAACACTAGTCTGCATGACTTACCACTAAGCCATGAGTGCTATACAAGAACATTGTGCTGAAAGAAATATATCATAAAATAGTAGGAATTAATTTAAAGGGAATATACAAGTCTAGCACACAAAGCATGTCATGTATATTTACTGTCAAATCTAGTGGATTTGTAAAATAGTACTGTGTGCTGAGAAACAGTCATGCTAGTTGGTAGCTACTAGGTAATAATGTCACAGTAGCATCTGGCAAGCCACACACATACTCAGAGCAGGATAAACACAGCCATAGTTGAATAGTTAAGAGTGCAGACATAGCAACTGTGACTGAGTTACAGGGATGTCCCTGATGTGAAAACAAATGTCAACTGTGCCCCACTGACACTCTGCCAAATGTACTAACAGTAGCTTACAGAACAACATGCATTGCAGTGTCTACAACACAGCCTGAAATATGAGAGACATACCAACCCTTACACTCACAGAACAGTGTCCACAGCAAACCAGCATGGTCCCCACCCTGATAATCTGAAAGGGCTATGCCTACCTAACAGACCTTTTTATAGCACAGGCCTATAATCACAGTGAGAACTGCAATCACTACAAACAGGCTGCATGCAATTAGCAAATGCTGGCTAACAATTGGTGCAGAGGCCATCACATGGACATGTGCAGATACCTACAAAAGCATCCTGTACTCCCAGTCCACACATGCAATACTGTCATTGCACCCGCTGGAGGTACAGAGAGAGAGGGAGAGAGAGAGAGAGAGAGAGAGAGAGAGAACCAAAAAAAAGAAAGAAAGAAAGAAAGACAGACAGAAAGAAAGAAAGTAAAAGAAACAACAAACCGGAAACATCAAGGCAAAGAGGCAGACAGCAGGCCAAGCAACTGCAAGCCTACACAAACAGCTGCAACAAACACAGGTAATGTAAAGTACTACTATAATACTCTACATACTGTGAACCCTCCAGATGTGTTATTGGTCTGTATCTATGTATATGAGGATGTGCATAGGGACGGGGACATACTGAAACTGTCACTGAAGGCTCCACATACATATGTATGTGATGGTAGCTATGTGCACATAGCAATGTAGGTTGCAGTGCAATGTACAAGTAGGTGGTACAGTAATGGGTGTTCAGCAGTACATTACTGTGTGTATACATATGTGGACTTAAAAAGGAGTATATATATATATATATATATATATATATATATATATATATATATATATATATAAAACGTGTATACGTATGTATATCGAGATATGTATGTATATATATATATATATATATATATATATAATATGCATATGTGTATACATAGATAGACAGGGATGTAGAAATACATAGACAGATATAGTTTCACAGTGGCATAGTATAGTACTAGGCTATCTGCAGACAGTGTATGGAATAGATTTAGAAACCTGCACCTTTGTATAGTAGTGACAGAGTGAAGACCCCACCTACATAATAGCATTAGTGTACTGTGCCTCTGTCTAGTAGTGACACGGAGAAGACCCCTGCTGTAAACCTATGATCTCCCATCCACTTGTCAAGAATGCACATGAAGAGTGTCAGTGAGAGTCTCTGCCTAACATGAACTGGGATCCTGTTCCACAGTATGGGAAGCCTCTTAGTGATGGATCTGTCCCTACAGTATGTCCTATTCATATGTGTGCTGAGGTTTAAATCCATAGCTGTTGTGCTTCTGATGGATTTGGATTGTATGAGGTGGAACATGTCCATCACTACCAGATTGGACATGGCCTACTACATCAGGCACAGATCACCCCTACGTAGGCAGTATGCTATGGAATAGAGCATGAGTTACGTTAGTCTGGCAGCATATGACAGTTGTTGCAGACCCTTGATCCACCCGGTGATGTACTCATGGGGTCCCCCTAGCTGTTGCAAGTGCCAGGTGAGGTACATACCAAATGGGGCATAGTACACAGTCATGGGCCTGATAAGGGAGGAGTATAAGGGTACAATGACCCCTTTTGATGTGGATGTGAATCCCTTCATGATAAGGTGGGCAAGGTAGGAAGTCCATCCAACCACTTCGGCAACGTGGGTGTCAAATGAGAGGTCAGCATTACACAGTGTCACCAGGTCTCCATTTACTTTGTCTGTACTCAGTGGGTTATTGTCTATGTGATAATATGTAGGTACCTTGTCCGTCCAAAAAGGTATGAGTATACATTACGTGGCATGCAGTGTCAGGCCATGACTCCGCCACCAGTTGTTGGTGTCCGTGAGGCCTGTCAGTAGGATGTATGTGTCAGCAGGTGTATTGCCTATGGCGCCAAGTATGCAGTAATCTTTGAACATTGTCAGCCACTACCCTCCCATGTCTGCTTCCACATCTGAGAATGATATGCCGAACATGAGTAGTCCCAGGACAGAGCCCTGTGGGACACCACATGTGACTGGCTCTGAGTCTGACATGGCACCAGTGAGGTTGACTATAGGGTTTCTGTCCGTTAGCTGGTTTGCAACCCATCATGTGACATATGGATTTACATGTTAGCTGTTGATCATGTTTATGATGGCATAGTGCGGTATTGTGTCAAATGCTGTAGGCAAGTCCAGGTAGGCTGTATGGACCGCTATGCCCTCAGCAATGGCTATAGTGACTGATTTGAAAAGGTCAACCAGGTTCATAAGGCAGGATCTGCCCTCTACAAAGCCAAACCGGGTGGGATCAAGTGTCTAAGTCCCCAATGTCTCTGTGTATGGGTACCATAATGATCCTTTCCATAGTGTTGCAGACCAGGTTGGTTAAGCGTATGGGGCGGTAGTTACCAGGGTCTGTAGAGGTGCCACCTGTGTGGAGTGGGACTACTGTTGCTGTATGCCAGTGTCCAGGTACATATGCTGTAGTAAGGCTATGGCTGAATAGCATGTAATGTGCATGTGTAGCTCCTCTTGCAGTTCACGTAGCATGCAACCTGCAATACCGTTGGGTCCCATTGCTGCTGTGTTTACAGCTCTGCTGAGGGTGGTTCCCAGCTGGACATCCAAGTTGACAGGGAGGTTACAGTCAGCTGGGATAAGTAATTCCACATGTGTGGGTGACGGAGCGTAGAAACCTGCACTGAACCTGTCTGCCAGACTGTTGGCATTATCTGTGTGTTCAGTGTAGCGTATGTCACTGTGAACTAACTGTGAATACAACTGAGGGTTCCCACCCAGGTGTGTAACATAGCAGAGGAGAGGAAGGCCTTGTGGTTATCTGTAGGGACCATAGCGATATCCCTCTCATTGTTGGCCTTGCATGTTTGTACGACAAAACCCATCTGTCTACTACTGCTGATGAGAGATGCCATAGCTCTATGGAAGTATGCTCTGCCGTGCAGTAGCTACCATCTGTTGTTATACAAGTTGTTCAATGCTGGGGTCCAACAGACAGGACGCCTGCCCTTGGTGGAGAGGGTCATGGTTCCATTTGTGATTGCATGATCCATGCATTCTTGGAGATGTCTGTAGAAGCATATGTGAGGGTGTCTGCATTGTGGGAAGTGGATTACACTGGCCCAGTGGGCATTCAGGATACCAACTCAGTTATAAGAGGTGTAAAGTCGGCATGTGAGAGGTCTCCCACTCTAGTCTGTTGTGTTGTGGGGGAGGTGGGATATGTATATCCAGGGTGATTAGTCTGTGGTCAGATGTGACTAGTGAGGGGTATCCTTCCAGTGTGTAGCACATTGTCCCCATGTTTGTGAGGATCAGGTCTAGTATATTATCTCCTGTTGTGGGAGAGGTGACTAGCTGTTCCATTGCATTTGGCATAGTGAATACCGGGAACCTTTGGGCTAGGGTGTTTGGGGTAGAATAATGCATCCAGTGTATGTTAGGGTAGTCGCACTATCCCAGTATGATGGTGTGTGGTGGGACATTCATATCCTCCAATGTCTACAGGAAGGCTGACTGTGGTCCCTGAGATCGGGAGGGTGGTCTGTAACATGCTGCCAGTTGTATAGCAGGTTTGCCTATGGTTATCTGCACCTGGATGGTCTGTGATGCTTCATGTGTTGCCACTAACCTGGAGGTGTGTGTGTCCTCCATGAATATGGACACACCCCCTCCCTTTCCATTTTGTCCCGAGTCCTGGGGCCAAAATGCATGATACGGGGTATAGCCTGGTACCGCTGGTGTGCTCTCAGGAGCCTTGAACCAGGTTCTCACGTACTGCACAGACATCGAGATTGGTAGAATATGTATGTACAGATATATGTAATACACACATACATATATAGATATCTGTAGAGACTTACACATATACAGATAGATCTGACTGACAACAGATATGTCTGTATATGACTATCTCTCACTCTCTGTCCCACCCCCTCACACTCACCCTGTGTCTCTCTCTCACTCATATATACAAATAGATATATATCCGTATACAGATATAAATATATCAATACATATATATATATATATATATATATATATATATATATATATATATATATATACATATATAAACTGTGTGAGGCACATGTGTGCAGATGTCTTGCTACAGGTGCCTGGTGTCACAGGCATGGAGTGAACACCAGTGTGGATACTGGAGTACCATACCCCATTCAAAACACTGACACCAGTAACCACCACATATGTACATGCCTGCCCACCACTGCATGTGTCAGGGGGGAACAGGGTCAACAAGTGTACAATAGGCTCCACATCAATACACACAGTGGCACACTAGTCCTGTAATACCTGTACATGAAATGTGTCAGCGGACATGGTGTGTCAGCTATGGACATGTAGGTCACTGTACCCCTCCACACCCCACAATGCCCTACACAGTATGTACCTCCCATGACAGCTACAGATATGGTGAAGGACACAGACATATGCAAGTAACTGTGTCAATGCACTCAAACACCACAGAGCGCACACAGACTACCTACATAGAGGTTACCACTGCTGGATATACATAGTTCGGTCACACCCATGACAGTTGTCTCCCAACCATGGTAACACCTCCAACATCCACAACACAAATTACCTACATCTGTCGTCCTTGTCACTGCAGTATAGAGCACATGGTGGAGGTACGGGACCCTACCCACAGATATGACATATCCTGTAGTAGATCACACAGAATTAAGAAGCAAGCCTCCCCATGAGTAGATGTCAGACATACCTCTGCTGAATGTTATGCTGATAGGTAATATGCCATATGAGTCACCCTGTGTAACTGTTTGTAAGGAGCAGGTACGATCATAACACATGTGTCACAAGGGGCAGGATAGCATAACAGTATGCTGCTGTAGGCCCAGGGCCAAAAGCACACTACCTACCTAGGATGCAATGCACACCCATTAACACATTGCAAACGGAATATGTGAGGTGGAATGAGTGTGCTAGTGACTGGGTGCATGTTGTGTACTGGTGTGATTGCTCACCATGACTGTCTGTCTGTCATGGTAGTGTGTGTCCATGGTGTGAGGCCAGAGACAGGTGTGTGGGGTATTGCGATCAACACATACTACATTGCCATATGTTGTGCTGTGTTTCCCTGTATGTCACTGTGGTGTAGGTAGGGTTATGGCAAGTAAGAGTAGTGTGCAGTACCAGTGAAATATGTAACGTGCATTGTGTGCAGTGCATGGGCTGATAATGTTCCCCATACAGTACCTTGATTCAAACCCCCAGTGTGGGGTCATGTATTGTACCTGAAACAGTGCGTTGACTGCTGCAGTATACTAGTCTGTTGTATGGAGTGTGCCAGGTACTGTTGCACAGTTGTCGGATGAGCACTGATATTTGGTCATGTACATGTGCATCCCCCAATAGACAGACAGATACTATATATGGTGCCTAAGTTATATCACTGCAGTCAAGTATAATGTGTATTATGTGTGCTATAGTCTGCTGACAGATATTGCTGACATATTTCCCTTCTCCTTTTCAGGGACATGGTTCATCAGTGGAACCCAGTCTACTCCGCTGCAGAAGAGGAGGAGATACACCAAAGCCTGGTGCGGGATTTTGCTGTACTCTTTTCCCACACCAGCTAGAACCAGCAGGAGAGGGCTGCACTGTGGCAAGACCTGGTCCGTCGGGTAAATGACATAGGCACACATAACCGGACATATGAGCAGGTATGCCATCACTGCAGTGATTTAATTAGAAATGTTTGTCAGTGTGCATTGGATATCCACAGGCAGCAGCTTGCCACAGGGGTGGGGTGGCTAGAAATCCTCCCCTCACCAGACTGGAGGGACTACTCCTGAGTGTTGTGGCTCCAGCATAGCAGCAACAACAACAGCATACATGTGTAATGATGGAGGCTGGAGCCACACAGCAGCAGGACACAGAGCGTGCAGGTAACATGCCATGTGTATAGTGACCATTCTGTACACTGTTAGGTTATGCATGTGTGGGGTGTGTCCTCGATTTGTAGCTGTTATCTTGGTAATTATTGTGCATTAGTGATAACCTCATTATCTGCAGTACACCTGTGGAAGCTAACTGTTGCACTACTGAACTGTAACATGCCCACAGTATCAATGGCACAGTTGTGCCCACTGACGATGAATGTCTTTTTTCCGCAGGTCCCCCTGGTGGAACAGCAAGGCAGCCTATCCATGCTGGTGAGTGTGTAATACCATTACCTTCACTACTCTGTATACTAATAGTAATAATAGGCTGAAGCAGTAGTGCAATGTGTTTGATTGCAGGTGTGTTTGTGTCTGTGGGTTGATATCTCATATACTGAGGTGTGTGCATGTGTGCATGTGCCCATGTGTGCATGTGTGCATGTGCCCATGTGTACATGTGTGCATGTGTGCATGTGTGCATGTGTGCATCAGTGGTGGCATTGTGTACACATTGTAAACTGTGTTTCCTGTCTTACTCCCACAGGTTCTGGTGCTGCTCTGGTGTCATGCAGCAGGGAACCTGAATCAGCTGCTGTGGATAGTGATGATGATACCTGTGTAATGGCACAGGTAGGTGTGCCAGGGTCCGTCATTGGTCAGCCAATTGACACTACACAGCTGTCGACCCCATCTATGCGCACAGTCATCCTGCCAATACATCCTTTGTCACCAATGTCCCTAGGTGATGGACGGGATACAGTGGGCATTGACCAGGGTAATGTGGTACTGGTGGCACATGCATCCCCACACTGCAGCCATGGCAAGGGCCCTGACATGGTACCGCACAGGCAGATGTCCATGGGTTCTCGTGGGAGCATCCGTGGGTGTACCGCCCCTGTCAGATGTGCCCACAGAGGTCTTTCAACCCCAGCTATGTTCCGGGCTGTAATGCAGGCACAGTCACGTATGGAACGGTACACCAGACAGGGTCTGAGGGAGCTGAGAGCATGTTGCACAGCCATGAGTGACAGTATGCGTGATGTTGCGGCTGCCATCCGCAACTTCACCGAGGTCATTGACAGACATTGGGGGGACACATTAGATTTGTTCCACAACTATATATCCACGAGCCAAGGCAATGGTAGACGGTTGAGGCATCAACGTGACCATATGCCAGCAACAGCAGCAGCTGGCAGCCATCACGGACGACAACAGGGCCGCAGCCGCTCACATAGTGCCAGCAGCAGCCCCAGCAATGCTGGGTCTGTGCTGTCATCGGACCGCCCCAGGAGACCATGTGCACGTGGTGCTGGACAGTCCCAACAGGGACCTGTCTCCAGTCAACGAACACCTGCTTCTGATGACAGTACCCAGTCTGGATTGGTACCTGATACGGTCCGTAGCACCCCTGCCAGGCACAGGTACCGTGTCCGTGGCCACAGACAGTGATCTGTATGTCCTGGCAGGTACAGTCTGCGGCTGTCCACAAACACCTGTATATGGCAGCCATGAGGTGGGACTGTGTGCATTCATAAACACATGCAAAGTGATAACACCTAGGGCTACCGCATACACACACACACTGCATCAACATTGCCCCATCTTGTACTGCTGTCCCTCACCAACACACACAGACATGTCAATTGGTTGTATCAGTGGCAGACTCAGGCATACCAGATACACACCCTGTGCATATGATGAAACTATGCCACCTCCTGCAATCTGTAAGATCAGTGCAGGAACAGGTTAACATGGTGCTGATGCACAGGCTGACTACATAGACGTATTGTAATAGTATGATGTTGACAACAGTACAGTGTAATTATAACATTGTGGGTATATACCAGCATGCCTGATGAAGTTACAGTATGAATGTCATTGTATTGTTTTGTACACCCATACTAATTACCACAGTGTTCTGTCTGCACATCTTTGCACACTGGTGGTGAGGCTGTGAAGGGATGGCCACCTACATAGGTAGCACAGGGGATACAACAATGTACATATTGATACTCAATGATGGCCATGTCAGCTGCGAGTTGCATGCTGTCCACACACGACTCTGCAATGCAAATGTTTCAGGATGTTGATATCTGTGCAGTACTACACAGCAGGTTCAAGGCTCACAAGAGCACACTAGCACTACAAGGTCACACCTCATACCATGCATAACAGCACCAAAACACAGAACTAACTATGACAAGAGGGAGAGTGTCCATACATGTCAAGGATACTGTGGTGCCAGGACAGGTAGCATACATCATACTACGTCTGGAACTGCTGAGTGAGGGCTCAGTGTCTGTTATTTGAGATGTGTATTATTACAGGTATGAGCACTTGGGTATCAGGCCAGTTATTCAACATTACGAAGGTACGTGGTCTATACACTTGTGGAGGTTGCAGCTGGACCCAGCCCATCTGACCTGGGAATGTCTGGGTACTGGCTTAGAGTGCCTGCATATATGCACTGTTACATACTGGAAATCGTACACCTTGTTTGTTGTAGCATAGTCTACATACAGGCCTGCTGACTGTAGCTTTGTTTGTATGCATGTTTGCCTGTTATGTTCCTGAAACACTGATTCCACCTGCAGTGCAGATATACAGTGCCTCTGTGGATCCCTAGTGACATCTGTGTTGCTTACTGTACTGATGTCCATGTGTCACTTGACAGAACGTCACTGTTTGACCTGTTTGCATGTAGCTTGCCTGTAACACATTGCATATGATGTACCTCACATTTGCTCAAGACAGCATTCATATATGCCAGCAGTAACAATTCAGGAGCACTACACCCTCACATAGTCACCTTGAGTACCTTGTTCCCCATTGGCCCTATGTGTCGTTACTTAGTGTGGGAGTCACAATGCTATGGTAGCATGTGAAAAGGTCACCTGTCGATCTACTGTCAGGTCCAGTTGGTGAATCTGTGAGTCATGTGGCAATGTTACAGCTGCCTCATGTACACAGACAACCCTCTCCCCTTCCTATACATGTACAACACATGTGAGAGATGCAACCACATAGCCAAACTGGGGGCTAAGCTCTGTTTACACAGCACTGGCATTCCCTGTCAGGTGGAGTGGGATACTACAGTGAATACAGTACCAGTCTCCCATAGACCTGCCACGACCACAATCCAAACACAGACACACACAGGTACATTATTGGGCTCTCAGAATAGCATCCTGCCTGAGCAGCTGGCACCTGAAAAGCAGACACACAAGCAAACATTACACCAGAGCAGAGCACATGTGACACATAGCTCACAAAGCCTGTCTGCCAAACAGTGTCAGGCCATACGGCTAGACAACACACCTGCTACGGTTGTATGAGGTACCTCTGTTGACACGTACATGGTGGTCCTGCTCCCAGGCTGAACAAGGTGACGGTCATGCTGAGCTGCCCATCAGGCACTATGATCCACCACATAACACAAGCAAAGCAGTCACTCCAAGGCATGTAGCAGTATGACTCAGTCATTGTCTGTGCCAGTGTGTATCACCTCTGACGCACCTCCCTGGACTACATGTTAGGGGACATGGAGGGGCTCTCTGAGGTTGTGGCACAGGCTGGTATGACCCTGGCTTTGGGTAGCATCTCACCCTCACCATGAATGCTGCCACAATATGTAGACAGGTTCATCGGTTTCTGCACTTAACGTATCTTTCAGTGACATCCAACGGGGATCCAATGCCTGTCAGTGTGGGATTACATGCTGGACATGCCACATTGCTTTGCTTGGGACAGCTTGCACCTGTCACCCATGGGCCGTTGTATATTGGCAGAGGCTGTCACTACACACATACTGCCTTTGTATGCAAGGCTGACATTACATAGCCACCTACACAGGTAGCACACGGGATGGGACACTAATAGCAATGCTACTCAACAGCAGCAGTGTAAACCTCAAGATGCATGCAGTGGAAAGTGTCCTTAGCATGGGGTACAGCAATATCCATGCAGTAACAGACTCCTGGTACAAGGCTCCCAGGTGCACACCGTCAGTGCCAGGTCATTCCTGATACCATGCTTGTCATCCCCTACACATGCACCAAAACAGAACAGGGGGGGATGTATCCAAAGGCACCTCAGATACACACACACCCAGGTTGGTGGCACTGCACAAAGCATCAGAGCCTCTCCATGTGCAACACACAGTGGGTTAGACTGCCTGCAGGTTCATAGCCTGGCACACACCACACTCCCATACCCAGGAAACACACTTGGCCTTCCTGACAACATTGGGAATATAACGGTGTCTACACACACCATTATATGGTTGTACTGCAACTACCCAAACATACAGTGTGAGCATTATTCTAGCTGCAAGACCCTATCTGAAGGTGTCTTATCATTCATACCCTGCATTGCTATGGAACAACTTGTTACCACTCCCACAAGTGGTGACAACATGCTGCACCTGTTCATCACCAACATGTGGTCTATATGCTCCAGACCAATCATGTATCCCTCGCTGGTGGAATGACACCATCTACAACCCACACTGTATAGTCACATACCACATGCAGCCCCTGCACAGAACACCCCAGTCATACAGTTGTCTAATGCATATTCCATGTATTCACATGAGGCAGGCTTCGGACATGGGAACTCTTGCAGTTCATAGGTACATATGTGTAGGTGGCACACACATACATCATGTGTGCATTGACATTACTGATATAATGTATGTCATGCAATATTGGGAACAGCACCCCACACACATGGACAAACTGTGTGACAAAATTACACATGGCATTTGTAGGATACAAACCCCTTCCTAACTATGTTAGATTACTTATGAGAGTCGCATTAGCAGAGCATGTTATTTGCATTACTGGGGAGATTGTTTTCTCCTGCTGTACTTATAGGGTGCTGACATCATCAGTGTTTCGACAGTGGAATATGCAGCATGTTTTGTGTAGTATAAGTTGCCAAAAGGGACATTTCTCATACACATGCAATTGCATACACTACTCCTCAGTACACAGTCACTGGGCACTTGCAGGATTTAAACCCCTACCTAACTTTGTTATGACACTAGTGAGAGACGCATTAGCAGAGCGCGCTATTTGCATTACTGGGGGGGGATTGCTTTCTCCTGCTGTACTTATAGGGTGCTGACATCATCAGTGTTTCGACAGTGGAATATGCAGCATGTTTTGTGTAGTAAAGGTTGCCAAAAGGGACAGTTTTCATACACATGGAATTGCACACACTACTCCCCCATATACAGTCACACACACACACTTGCAGGATTCAAACCCCTACCTAACTATGTTATGACACTAGTGAGAGACGCATTAGCAGAGTGTGCTATTTGCATTACTGGGGGAATTGTTTTCTCCTGCTGTACTTATAGGGTGCTGACATCATCAGTGTTTCGACAGTGGAATATGCAGCATGTTTTGTGTAGTAAAGGTTGCCAAAAGGGGCATTTTTCATACACATGGAATTTCACACACTACTCCCCCATACACAGTCACACACACACTGGGCACTTGCAGGATTCAAACCACTATGTAACTATGTTATGACATTAGTGAGAGACGCATTAGCAGAGCACGCTATTTGCATTGCTGAGGGGGGGGGGGGTTGCTTTCTCCTGCTGTACTTATAGGGTGCTGACATCATCAGTGTTTCGACAGTGGAATATGCAGCATGTTTTGTGTAGTAAAGGTTGCCAAAAGGGACATTTCTTATACACATGGAATTGCACACAGTACTCCCCCATACACAGTCACACACACACTGGGCACTTGCAGGATTCAAACCCCTACCTAATTATGTTATGACACGAGTGAGAGATGCATTAACAAAGTGCGCTATTTACATTATTGGGGGGGGGGTTGCTTTCTCCTGCTGTACTTATAGGGTGCTGACATCATCAGTGTTTTGACAGTGGAATATGCAGCATGTTTTGTGTAGTAAAGGTTGCCAAAAGGGACATTTCTCATACACATGGAATTGCACACACTACTCCCCCATACACAGTCACACACACACTGAGCACTTGCAGGATTCAAACCCCTACCTAACTCTGTTATGACACCTGTTAGAGATGCAGTAGCGGAGCGCGTTATTCACATTACTAGGTATAATCTCTACTCCTGACATATGTATAGTGTGCTGACATCATTATGGATGAAGAGGTATGTACATCTGTTACTATCCATCCGTAAGGGGGGAGCATATCTATACATTCACTTTGCACAGGCACAGTGGCCTACTGTACTGTGGAGGCAGACACCAAATACACGGTGGATAGCCTTCTGTATTCCCTGGGGACAATGGTCAGGTATTGCACTCTACGGCCATATGTTTACCTGTCAGATGCATGTATCTGTTGCTCATATGCTGTTTATGGGTCTTTATTGCCATAGCCTTCCCTATCTCTATAAACAACATGTGTACTGTGGGAGATGTTTGCATATGAGTGGGATCCAGTACTTATGTCTCTGCTGTAACTTCACTGTGTGCACTGGGTAGATGTCTGTATTGTGGGAGGTTCCTGTGTTAACAAATAGAAATGCCTGATATGTGTGTGCACCTGCTGAACTGTGACATGGCCTAAGTGTGTGAGCATGCCCAGTTCACAGTTTGTATGGCTTCTTGACTGCCACATCTCATTTATCTAAGTGGGCGAGCATGCCCAGTGTGCCCTTTCCTTATGTTTGGATCTGTGGACCACCACATTTCTGTTTGTGTGTGGACGCCATCTATATATCACATGTACAGTTGAGTGTTGGACATCAGGTTGTGTTCTTACTGCCCAACTGCTGTGTGTCTGAACCTAACAGGCATTATGCTGTGCCTGCAGGGTCACCATGGGATAGTTTGCATACAGTTGTCATCATCCTTTCCTGCTGACCAAACAGTTGTATTGTTGTATAGTGTACTGGTGCAAAACTTTCACTGTGGTGGACAGTATAATTGGTTTCAGTCCTATCACTGCTTGTAATGTTTATAGTGAGCACACCAGACTGGTTGAGGGCCAGTTGTGCAGATATGACCATGTTGCATTTTGTTCAGATATGGACAGCTTAGTACATGATTGTCTGACATTGTTAATGTATTCCACAACTTGTGTGGACAGTGACAAACAATGGCCATGTGCCCTAGTCCATTTGTAATGCTAGTCAGAGACTGTTTGTCCTTCAACACACATTTACTGGTGTTTGCCATGACATATGTCACGGTTAGTGTGCTGTGCCTCTGTCTACCCATGACATACAGGTGATATCCAGGGTACACCTGCCATCACCCATCCAGTCATCATGATTCCTCTGGATGACAGTCACTGAAGGACTCCCTGGATATCCTGTAGTGGGAGTTTAGTCATGAGTGGAGTGAGCTTCTAGGTTGTGGACAAATCAGTACAGCATGTCCTGTTTATGGCTGTGCTGGGGTTCAGGCCTGTCAGCTGCATAGGTCACCAGCATTCAGTGTTTACATGGTGCCACATGTCCATTGATACCAGGTTGGTCATGGCTCTATACATCAGGCACAGTTCACCTCCAGCCAGGCAGTATGGCACTGTGTGGAGCTGCAGTTACTTTACTCAGGCGACACATGGCATCTGTTACAGCTCTGCAATCCTCCTGGTGGGGTATTTGTGTGGTCATTCCAGTTGCTGCAGGTGTCTGCTATGGTACATCCCTGAAGGGCCATTGTACACAATTGTGAGGCTGCTGATGGATGACTGGGGAGTCACATTGACCTACCCTAACCAAGCTGTGCTTACCTTCATGATTAGGTGGGTATATGGTATGTTTCTGTAACCACTACAGACACATGGTTGTCACATGCAGGATATGTGTCACCTTGTGTCCCCAGGTCTCTTATTGCTCCTGATGTACTTACTGGGTTAACACCTATGCGGTAATTTCTAGCCATGAACTGTGTTTCCACAGGGGTTGACTATACCCTATTCTGCATTTAGTTTGTTGACATGGCTGTGGCACCACTTGTGTGTATCTATGTGTGCCTTTTGTAGGTTGCTTGTGTCAGCTGGAGGGTCCAATATGGTGGCCAGTTTGTCGTCCTCTGCAAACCTGTTCTGACAGAGTCCTTCCATGTTGGCCTGTACCTATGTGACATATATAGCATAAAAGAGGGTTCCCAGGACCATGTATTGTGGGATGCCAGTTGTACCTGGTTTGCAGTCTGCCATGGCTACAGCATGTCTGCCAGGTCAGTTCTGTCCTTGAGCTGGTTTGCAACCCATCTACTTGCATAGGGGTTTATAGTTAGGCTGGTGAGCTTATCTGTACCGCCAACTAGGGTATTGTATGGAAGGGTTTATCAAGGTCCAGATAGGCTGTGTGATCGACATTCCCCACATCACTGGGCTTGGTGCATGTTTCACATGAGTCAGACATGTGTACAGGTCAGGAACTGCCCTATGACAGCCAGACTGGGTAGGGTCCAATGTCTGTAGGTACCCAATCTCGTTATTCATGGGATCAATGATCATCCTCTACATTACTTTGCCAACCTAGATATTCGGGGTTGAGGGGTGATAGTTTGCAGTATCCACTCAGGCACCCCCTTTGTGGTGTGGGACCACTGTTGCTGTACACCGCTCTTTGGGTACATATCCTGTGGTAGGGCTGATAGTGCACAGTAATGCTATTTGCTGTTGCATTCTTCTTAGAGTACTTGTTGGACACAACCCAGGACACCATCTGGTACCATTGATGCTGTATGCTGTGCTTTGTGGATGCTGGCTGTTACCTCAGCATCTGCAATGTCAGGGGGCCAGCACTCTCCTGGGATAGATATTTGGCAGTTAGGTGCTGGTGGGGAGTTTGCAAAGAATCTGTTAGGTAGGATGTTGGCAATGTGTGTGGGTTTGGTGTATTGTTTGGGATATTAGAGTGCTGCAGAGCATATCTGTGGATTACCACCATGGTTCCTACCATCAGGTAGGACAGCTGTGTAATAATCCTTTGTGTCCTGCACAATTTGTATCATCATAGGTTCATAGGTTCATACTAGGCTATCTGCCCTGGCCTTGTTTGAGCATGGACAGACTGTGTGTGGGTCTCAACACCCCTTGCAATGTGCATATCATGCCCACGCAGGGTTTATTTTCCTAGATGTGACACAGGGATGGCCCCCAGTGTACACCTGCTATCTCCCATGCACTTCAACGGATTTCTCCTGTTGAGTTTGTGTATGGAGCTCAGCCTATCATGGACTGGGATTCTGTTCCAGAGTGTCCTGTGCCTCTGGGTTATGGATCTGTCCCTCCAGCACATCCTAGTAATCTATGTGTAGAGGTTCAGATATCTCACTGTGGTGTATCTGCTGGATTTGGGGTTTCTGCAGTGGAGCATGTCCATTCATTCTGGATTGGGCATGGCCTTGTACATCAGGCATACATCACCTCTGACTGTGCAGTATGTTTCTGAATTGGGCTGTGATTTCTTCAGCCAGGCTGCAGATGTCCAATGTTTGGACCCTTTATCCTGTTGGTGGGGTACATTTGGGGTCTTTCTGACTGCTGCATGTGTAAGGTAAGGTACATGCAGACTGGGGCATAGTTGTCATGTATGGGCCTGATAAGGGAAGGGTATGGGGACACAGTGACCTCTGTAGCTCTACATGTGCATCCTTTCATATTAAGGTTGGCAATATGGCAGGTCTTCCTGGCCACCTTGGCAATGTGTGTGTGTCACATGACAGGTTACCATCCACTTGTGTCCCTAGGTCCATGACTACTTCTTCCATACATTATGGATTGCCACCTATGTCATACTTTGTGTGCGCCTTGTTTGGTATTTGTTGGGACATTCTTACTGTGACGTGTCTTCAGGAAGGCTGGCTGGGGTTCCTGGGTTTGTGTGTGGGGTCTGTAGCAGGCTTCAAACAGGTACACAGTTTGAGACAGTGTTACTTGCCCGTGGATAGTCCATGCTGCTTCTTGCTGTGGTACCAACCTGGGGGTGTGGTTATTCTTCATAAGGTAGCCACACTCCTATTGTCATGTGTTCCATGTTTTGGAGCTGTAGAGCATGGTATGAGGCATAACCTGGTAGTATTAGGGTGCTCTTCTGGGCCTTGCCCAGGTTTCTGTTACAGAACACATATTACCATTCTCCATGCTGTGGTGGGTTTGGTCTGCATGCACCTTGCAGGTTAGACTTCTGGCATTGGGTAGCATTACGTCCAGGTTATTATCCCTTGTGCTACCTATGTTGGTGGGTTTGTGTTTCCAGACTTACCTATTCCAGGCACAGTGGGGGTGACAGCTGCCTTTGCCAGTATCTACATAGCCAGGTGTGCTGGGTGCGTGCCATCCCTAGCAGGTGGGGCATCATGTCTTCCTCAGCATGTCAGCCCAGGCTGTCAGCCATGTGTTCCCCCTTGCTAACGGCAATACCTCAGCCAATTATTGTACTTGATCTTGTTGTTTTCATAGTGTGGCATTATGCTTGGTGAGGGTGAGATGTTAGGTTGGGTCTTCATGTTTGCATATTCTAGATGGTCTTACATTGCTTAACACATGGCAATCATGCCTCAGGTGGTGCTGCAGGGCTGCCTCTGTCGGATGCACATACTACACTCCCTGTACATGTTTGAGAGCAGGTTATGTCATTTTAGGCATCCCTGTTACTATATGAGTGAGTCAGAGAGGGGTATCATTCCCAGGGTTCCTACTGAGCCAGGGTATGTGCTATGCATTGCCTCTTTGCCAAGGCCAGGGCATACTGGGCATGCCTCTTTCTGCCTACTGGGGCAGGCTCAGGTTGTTCCTCCTCAAATGGCAATGGTAGGGGGCTGTTTGGCCCGGCCCTATGCTGGTCCTGCTGCAGCTGTTTTCGCAGGATCATATTATGTAGCATAGCACATACCATGACAATTTGGGTACATGTAGTTGGTGAGTACTGCAAGGCTCTACCAGATGTGTTCAGACACCGGAACCGTGACTTGAGCAGCCCAAACACACTCTCTATTACATTATGTGTTTGTGCGTGTGCCTCATTATGGCGTTCCTGTTCAGGTGTGTGTGCGTTTCTGATGGGTGTCATCAGCCATGGCTCCAGTGCATAACCTGCATCCCCCACTAGGTGTCCATGTGGGATGTCCCCATTGGCAAATGTCTGGTACAGCTGCGTCAAATGCCAGATGTTGGAATCATTGTAGCTCCCAGGGCAGCCAGCACACACATTCATTATTATGCCCTGGGCATCACACATGACCTGGCAGTTGATGGAGGGGAAGCCCTTGCGGTTAATGTAGGCCCTACCCCACTCACCGGCTGGTGCTTTGATGCGTATGTGCGTGCAGTCTATTGCACCCACTACCTCAGGGTATTCCGCTATTTGCTGGAAGAGATGCATATTGCTGGCCAATACCTCACGGGCATTGGGGAAATATACATGATCACCGACATGTGCTGACATGGCATCCAGGAACTGGTGCAGTACCCTGGAGGCTGATGCCTGTGATATCCCCATCATATCACCAGTTGGTCTCTGGAAGGTACCTGTTGCTAGTATTCTTAGGCCAACACATACCTTGGTTTCCACTGGGATGAGTTCCCCTCTGTTGGTTCTGTGTGTGAGGCTTGGCCTGCACAGCTCCACAGTTTGCTGTAGGAGGTCTCTGTCCACTCTATAGCACTCCACTATCTCCAGCTCATGTAACCACTGGTAGGTGACCCTGGGCCTGTACACTCTTCTCCATCTCCTCACTGTGGGTTGTCTGGCAGCATTTCCATTGTCACCACCCTCAGCAAGTCTCCTATGTCTCCTTATGACAGCTATGGCAGCCCCTAGCATGTTTGGTCTGAGTGCAGCTTTTTCAGTTTTCACTTCTACTAGCTTACTCCTGTCTTGCTGTATCTCTTGTGAGAAACATACTGCAATGCTGTTTGCAGTGTTTTAAGTGCTGGGCTGGGCTTGTATTCTGCTTGTGTAATTGCCTGCTTCTAATTGTTTTCACCTGCTACCTCTACAGGTATTCCCTGCTAGTTTCCTACTATGTCTCCTGCTTCCTTTTCCTCTCTGTTTCCTCAGGGGGGAGCAGCGCTCATAGCAGCGAAAACATGCTCACAGTGGCTACCACGCATGCACACATGCTTACACGGACTAGATTCTGCTTATTCAGGTTAAAACTTGCGCACACCAGCGCAAACAGGTTTACAGATCTTTACACAGGCTCCTACATGCTTACTCTGCCTTACACGCGCACACTTTGTCTTACTCGCGCCTCCCAGCACACACACGCGTGCATGCACATACAGCAAGAAACTTTGGTGTTGGCCACAGTGTACACCTTCCATTTCTTGACTTTCCCATGCATATCTGTTGACACTCCTCTTTTTCTGCTGTGTGATTGATATGTTTCACATACCACTTTGCTCCAATGAGCTTGCTTTCTTCCTGACATTCCCCCCTGTGATGTCACCTATCTCCTACTCTGTTACTCCCCCTTATCTAACTCTTACACTACACGGACTGTGCTAATTTGCTATGTGACAGCGTGATTCACTATCCTACCATTCATTTACATAGGATTGCCTACTAATGCTTAGTTACAAGTCTTACACTCAGCTTCCCCCCTTAGCAGCCACTAGACGGTGGCCATGTTGTTTTTGGTCTGCTAGTCCCTGCATTGCAAATCCATGCATTACATAAAACCCACATTTGTGGGTTTCTAACCTTCATTTTTCAGTTTTATATAGCGCAGCCCATTTGCGCGGGGCTGCGCTGCGTTTAAACATCGCCGATCTCCGAAAAACAAATTTTTTTTTTCATGTTTGCATCGGTTTACCATGCCAATGGCCACATATTTGGCCATTGGCATGCTGTCTGTAACATTTGCACACTTTATTTGAAGCTGTTATGGCTCCATTGTGTTATTTGCAGTAATGTACTCAGTTGTCAACTGAGTACATTTCTGCAACTAACACAACTCTTACACGGGCTGGTTTCAGCTTCGTGGATCGCTAATCCACCTCATTTGCATGCTTTTCGGCTGCAAGTGGGGTGATTAGCATATTCACGCCCTGCCCGTGTAAGAGTCGTTTTAGCTTTCTCTTACACGGGATTTCGGGCTGTTCCTGGATCACAATGGCTGCATGGAGTCTTACACGTATCTTAGACTCCGTGCAAGCTATCGTGAATCCTGCCCAATGAGTAAAAAGGTCATATAGGAATAACACCTGGTTAAAAAAAACACAAAAAGACACACAGGAAAACCAATGTCACCACAGAAATAGGCATATTGATCATGTAGAGAACATCCTTGAAGGGTTTACAACACTTTCCTGCCATATAAGGTGTATGGATGACCTACATGGTAGGAAATGCCTGAAAAAAGCATCTCTTTGAGTGTGCCATAAATGTTGCATGTGTTAGCCAATGTTGTCTGACACATTTGTCTGACAGACAGATGTAAACAGATTCAAACACCTGCCTATTATACAAGGCTCTCTCCAGACCTCTGTATTGACTGCAGGTTCCAATTGAGATAACAATGGAGGCTGTCACAAATAACTGAATTGAATGCGTGCATTAAGACAGGGGAATGAATATAATATGAACAGTCAATTTTATTCTCAGTGCTGGAAGGGAGTTGCACATGTTACTGTCCACGCAATGCTGAGTATTACAAGTATGACTGCTTCTTTAACATGGAAACTGTTTCCATCATGTAGGATGTGCACTCTACCAGAACTGAACCACAGTCTATCTGTATAGGCTATACAAGCCAGTACTCAATGCATGTGCCACAGTAGTACTCACAGTATGACATACCCTGAATAAATATTTCATTGCCATGCAATCACAACCTGTAATGATATATCATTGACCAACTAAAAATGGATATGAATAACTAGATACTATTAGGTTTATATAACATCAGTACATTCATGTCATGTTGCCCCACTCAGGAATTGAACTACAAACCATGTGACTCTATTGCCTAGTGATATCTGGATGAACCACAAGCACCACAATGGAAGTCTTAAAATTATTATGGTAACCCACCTGTGCTAACTTATTGCATCAGGTGTAGGTGTAGTAAGCTATCTTTGAGATGAAAGGGATGGTGGAGGACTCTCACACCATAAACTGACACATTATAACTGTGGTAAATGCCATTCATGCATTACAATATAAAGCACAACAATGCTAATAGACACTGAATGGGGGTGTTGAACACATGAGCATATAACAGCAGAAAATACATGATACTTTAAAAGATGAATAAACCATGGCAAAAATGTTAGTACAATTGTGGGATATGACGTTACGTAGGCATTATATCATGTTATTCCTGCAATCGGTATGTGTGCCTGTAATTTCTGTAGTAAGTTAGCAACAGACATCAAGTTGTCTAATTCCCTCATGCCGGAGGATAACACTTTCTACATATGTTATGTAAAGGAAATTAATCAGATGTTGCCATTACTCTGAATAAAAGTATTGCTATGTGAAAAATTGTCATAGCTTTTGATAAGAGGGATCAACATCTATACATGTACAAAGCAACTGTGCTTGACAATAGTGTTAATGATACATACACTCACAGTAAGACTGACACAACATAGAGCAGTAATGGATGGATGTGAAATAACTACCCTGAGATGACAAGCTACACATCATTGTCTGAATCACAAGCACCACATGACCATGTGGAGGTACAGCTGACATAGTGCAGTTAAATGGATGACATCACCACTGTTCATTAGCTGGAGTTTTATGCTAAAAAAGTGTTTGAATTGCACAATAACACTGTGCGGCTACATATCATATCTGTCTTTGCAGAACAACATTATACACAGTATGAGGGTGACAAGCACATCCATAACTGAAATCAGACATCCTGCACCTGTATTTATACAGTATACAAAGCATGCTATCAAAGTCACAATAACAAAGGAGAATTCACACTTCAAATTTTAGATACTGCAAGTATGTTAGCATTATGTAATCGCTGTGTGGCCATTTTTTTTTTCCTGGGGATGCTAGGATTTGCTGCTGTCACAGACTGCCACTGTAATTCAATCTCATAATTAAAAGTATACATAAAGGTGGTTGCAAGGTAGCCAATGTTATATGACAGTAATCATATTTACATTATTTCAGCAAAGATGGAATCAAACTACATACCTATTCATTTACACCATTCCCACAACACATTACCAGCAGCCAGTGCCACGGGAGAATAATCAGCAAAGTTATGTCATACAGCATCTATGAAGGGACAATATCAGCAATGTTTTGCCAAAGAGATGCATCTGGCAACATTAGTTTTATATACAATCAAGGGTTGCAAAAGTTGGCAGTCACACTTGTACAAACTAAGCACTGCTGTATTCAAAAATCCTACCTTTCTATGTACACATTCTAGAGAATAGTCTAGGATATGCAAGCACCAAAGGAGAAGTCTGACATTTAAATAGTAACAGTTTGCTTGTGAAACAATGACCTCATCAATGTGTTGAATCAGGAGTGAAGGTTGACAATATAATGTTGTAATCCTATTGATACCACACAAAACACCTGCCATTTAAAGAATAGAAACGTTCTCCAATCACCACACTTAACAAATGTTTGCATCATTTTCCCAGTGCATTTTTTCAACCCATAAGCATTATTTTACGCATTTGTAGACAGAGTATTACTTAAAAAAACAATGTTTTCTTAACTAATGTATACACAATTGTAATCACTGGAGTACAAACTGAATGCTTAGTTATGCTCTTGTGTTACAAAGAAGTTGTGGATATAAAAGGTGGGCTTAGGGATGATGGAGTTATCTCTCATTTTAAAACATTTATCCAGAGTAGAGGATGACTGAGTACATGCTCACCTAACTGTAAAAACCCTCACACACACACACACACACACACACACACACACACACACACACACACACACACACACACACACACACACACACACACACACACAGAAGTCTTCCATGTTGGACATCAGACCTCCTACATATTTACACAATTTACAGAACAATGTACCAGTCACACGCATCACAGAAGAAGTATGACCCTTAAAACTTGAAGTACCTCAGTCTTGATGACGCAGTTGAATTTTTTAATACTACCTTCCTGAGCATACTTAATTACCATGCCCCCATAAGACTTTCCAGAATCAAAGCACAACCCACCCCATGGCTACAGAAAACCACTAAGTCAGAAATTAAAAACAGGGATAAAGCCTGGGAGCACTGGCACAAAACCAAAATCCCCTCAACTAGACAGAAATTCCTAGAACTACACAATAAAAAAAGCTAATAAAACAGGACAAATTCCAATACTACCAGTCTGCCCTAGACTCCTCTCAACACAGCCCCAAATAATTCTGGTCCTCCATAAGCTCCATCCTCCACCCAGGTAAAGTCAGTACCCCTCCTCCTAACATCCCTCACTCCTCAGAAAATATTGCTACCTCATTCAACACACACTTCACACAAACCATACTATCACTGGCTAAACAATACAACCCCCTCTCCCCTCCAATGCACACCTTCAACTAGTAATCTTCCCACTGGCTTCTCTTTTTATCCTGTACCTACCTCCAACATAAAAAAAAACTCTTAACTAAACTTAAGCCCACCAAATTAGCAGCAGACAACCTCCCAAGTGAATACCTACAAATCGCAGCTGATGCTGTGGCCTACCCAGTATCCATCTTGAGTAACTGATCTCTGTCAGAAAGTTACGTTCCCACACTGTGGAAAGTATCACATATAATTCCCCTCCACAAAGGTGGACCCTCCACAGAACTAACCAATTACCGCCCCATAGCTATTCTCTCTCCACTCTCCAAAATACTAGAGAGATGCATACACTCTCAGGTCTAAGACTACCTCCTTACTAACAACCTCCTTTCTAATACTCAGCATGGTTTTCAACCAAACCATAGCACCACCACTGCCTTACTCTCCTTTACTAACACTATCCTTCAGCATAAAAACAATGGCTATCTCTCCTCTGCTACTTTCCTAGACCTATCTAAAGCATTTGACATGGTCCCACACAAACAACTTATCTCTGTCCTCAATAACCTATCCTTCTCACAGTCATCAACTGGTTTCAGAGTTACCTGTCTGACCACCAACAATCTGTTGTATGGCAGAATGACATATCTCCTCATCTACCTGTCTCCATAGGGGTCCCCAAGGATCCATCCTTGGACTCCTACTCTTCTCTGTTTTCACCAATAATCTAGCCTCTGCCACCAAACATGGCACACTCATACAATACGCAGATGACTCAACCATCATCTGCTCAGCCCAGTCCCTACCCAAACTGCAAAAAGTCACACAGGAAGCCTTTTCCTCTGTTGAAACTTGGTTATCCAATGTCCAATTAATACTCAACCCAAACAAAACTAAACTACTCATCTTCCAACCCACCAAACATACTCAAAACAACTCTCACTTTAACATCACAGCAAAAGACAACACCACTATATACCCAACTGAACACACCAAATTGCTAGGAGTGGAAATAGACAATAAACTAAAATTTGACATTCACATATTCATGACCATAAAAAAAGTTCACAAAAAACTAGGAGCATTATACAGAAATAAGCAAATTCTCACCAAAGCAGCAAAGATTTCAATAGCAAATTCCCACCTTATCTCCACCCTACTTTATGCCTCTCCAATATATACCAACCTAAGGCAATGCGATCTAAACAAGCTACAGACCTGCTGCAACAAAATCACCAAATTCGCCACAGGGGCATCCTACTGTAGTCGCCACTGTCTCACACTTGCTGAGCTGGGCTGGCTTGAGCTCCCTCACCTCCTTCAATGGTATCAACTCTCACTCGCCCACAAACTCGTAAACCATCCACTAAATGTCCCATCCCTCCAGAATCTACTCCAAACCTATCGCACCACCAGACCACTAAGATCCAGCAACAAAAATCACTTGCAGATCACTAAAGCCAATAACTCTGCTGGTGAAGCACTATTCTCTTGCACCATAGCCAAATTATGGAACTCCCTCCCACCCACAATTACCTCCATACCATCATGCACCCACTTCAAAACTTTACTAAAAGCACCTAAAACATGCTGGCTATGCCCTTGCAACTCCCACTCTAATATCACCCACCCCATCCAACCACTACCTTTCTTTCCACTCCACTAACTACCTTAATTATAGCAAGCTCAGATGCTCATAAGCCTAGTACTTCTTATACAGCAGGAACTTCTTAGATAAAGATTCTAGTTGTCTACCGATGTACTATGTTCTTCATCTGTAAATATGTTGTAAGTAATTGCTATGTAAATTGTTAATCGCTATGTAATCCAATGTAACTACTGTCTGTTTATTTTAACTGTGGAGCTTTTCTCCCCAGGCCTCCGCTGAAAATGGACCTAAGTCCAGTCGGACACTCCCGGTCAACAAATATAAATAAATAAATTAATTAATTAAGCACTTTTATCCTTTCAGTTTAGGACATCATCAGAAGTGTACAATACATTTACCACAACACTTAAATACTAAAAATCTTGTCACATGACAAACATGAAAAGTCAGTCACAATTAAAACCAACACTGGACAGAATAAATATTTATATGAATACGCAAATAAACAAATAATTAATGAATTAAGTGATGCGTTTTAACAGAGTCACCTAAAAGGGAGCACAACCTTATAGTATGACATAAAATAATAATGATATAAAATAATATAAAACTAAATATAAAAGCATGTTGATTTAGAAATACTCAACAACAACCTTGCAATTAGTAAATAAAAACAAGCAATCACCAATAGGCAAAGGGAGGAAAGATGAAATATTCTAAAATATGATAATAAATGTCATATACATTTTCAATGTTTTGGTCAATATATGCTGCCAAGAGGTAAGTTTTAGAACCTTGAGCAGCGACTATTGGTCTGAGTGGTGGGTCTTGAACATTTTTGTGAACTTTTGGCATTCCAAAAGCCATGGGGGTGTAAGGTTTCTCACATTTTAAAAACTTAAATTCAGTAGGGCGACACAGTGGTGCAGCGGTTAACGTTGTCATCGCACAGCAAGAGGTTCTCTGGTTCGATTCTCGGCTGGGGTGCCTTCTGTGTGGAGTTCGCATGTTCTCCCTGTGTTCGCGTGGGTACTCCAGTTTCCTCCCACATTCCAAAGACATCTGGAGTGTTTCTCCCCGGGCCTCTGCTGAAAACAGGCTCTGTGGAACCTAGTTGGACATTCCTGATCAACAAATGTTAAATAAAAATAAATAAAATTAGGGTTGATAATCCTTTGTGAAATTAAGTCCTCAAGGAACAAATCAATGCCCTTGTAGGATAAATCAATAGTGTTCTGGGAGACAAGTATATACCTATCTGAATCAAATAAGATATCAAACATTTTACCAGAATAATAAAAAGCATCCATTAAAACAATTTCCTCAACCTTTGTCTGGTTTCATGACACACACAGACCTATCAGTTAACAACTGTTCCCAGATAACATTTTCTTCCTCAGTTAAATTATTGAATCTATAATGCTTGTGATTAGAGTTATAGGAATCAATGCCTGTAATACATTTTTGATTGAAAAAATAAACTAAAGGGTGAGAAGGGGGATTTTAAGTATTTTTTCTAACAATATTACTTCCATTTACCCTATAATATTTATTGTTCATAATAAGAGCTAAATTTAATTTCCTTGTGTATAATCTGAGTTCATTTAAGCAGTCTACCAGATCAAATTTGGCAGACAGGACAAAAGCTAATCCTTTCTGGAATAACATAAAATGAGTATTAGTAATTTCAACACTATTATAGTTAAAAATATCAAACCCATTCATAGTGTGAACAATACCATCTCTAGTAACACGACTTCCGAAAAATTCACATAGTCCCCCAATGCTCTTTCCTGAAAAGATCTCACTGATCCCTGTAGGTTTTGTTGTTGTAATAATTTATCTTGCCTATCCTCGTGTTCTGTTTCAGAGAGGTTGGCACTTTCCTCTGTTCCCTTTGACCATGAGGGAGTCCACTGACCTCTTTAGTATGTTTCATTAGAAGATATTTCCATAAAAATTGGTATGGGGGAGCTCTTTGCATATTTAAATGTATTCTCTTCAGGGAAAGTGGAGACAGCATTTTACACACACACATGCATGTACACACATGCACGTGCACGCACGCGTGCACACACACACACACACACACACACACACACACACACGCATCCTCCATGGTGGGCATCAAATATCCTACCCATTAAGCTGCACAATATGGAAAGCAATGTACTAGTCACAAGTGCTACAGAATAAGTCTGACTCTTAAGAGGAGAGAGTACACTTTTATCAATGTGTTTCATAGAGAATGTTTCTGTAAAAATTGCTAGAAGGGAGCTGTTTGCACATTTGAATACATTTTTTCAGAGGAAGTGGAGATAGCAACAAGCATTAAACACACACACACACACACACACACACACACACACACACACACACACACACACACACTTCCATGTTGTGTGGGCAATGAAGTTCCATAGAGAATGTTTCTGTAAAAATTGCTAGAAGGGAGCTGTGTGCACATTTGAATACATTTTTTCATTGGTAGTGGAGATAGCAACAAGCATTAAACACACACACACACACACACACACACACACACACACACACACACACACACACACACACACACACACACACACACTTCCATGTTGGGTGGGCAATGAAGTTCCTAATGATCTAGTTCTCAGTTTCTCAGAGCTGCTCATGATTTGGCTGCCTGAGATTTATACTGAATCTGCTACATCTAAACCATCTGATGCTAAAAGAACAAAAATAAGAATCATTGTGCATTCTGCTGATTATTTTTACTGTATTTCATAAGAATCCTGTATTATTTGTTACATTTCTCACACTTTAGTTGAGTTTCAAAGCTGAACTATTTCCACTTCTGCTGTAATACTCAAGTACATTGTGTTCGCTAGTTTTATAGGACAGTAATATCTGAATTGTGTGGGTTCCCTGCACTTGTGCTTTAAAACCAGCATTTTTACATTAAAAGGGTTTTCTCACTGCATTCTTGTGGCAAAAATGTGCTGTAACCTATTTCAGTCTGGGACTGCTGGCTGAAAGCTTACTGACTGCTTTCCTGATTGGTTTTTAGGCCTTGCTGTTGTAAAACCTGTTTTTCTGATTCTATATAAGCCCAGTGTTTGAGTGGATTTGTGCCCGATTCCTCAGAGCTGCTCTTGGTTTGGATACTTCACCTGAGATTTACACTGAATCTGGTGTTTTATCTTCTGCTAAATAATGAAAATAGATATCATTTTGCACGTTATGATTTTATATAAACCCAGTGTTTGTGCTAGGCTGCTCTATGTGCAGTGGCGGTTAGCAGTGCCCTTTATAGACACAAATGCTACTAAATTTCCTTTAGAAAAACTATCTCTGCAACCTTCCCCAGTCCCCCTGCTGCAGAGCAGCATCACCTTGTTAGAGGGCTGCAGTGCACACTGGGTATTGCACCCATTCTTCATACGGGTGCTATCATCCCAGTCCAGTTAAATCTCCACACACATCTCCCCAGTTAAACCCATAGTAAAAAACCCAAAACTATGGATAGGTACTTACCTGCTGCCTCTGTTGCCAGCCTGGTAGACACAGGCATCAAGAGGCAATGTAGCAATTGTCTCATGTTCACTGACAGCCACTTAATCCTGAAACAAGCAAACACAGCATGTGTCAGATGCAGTTACATTATGAAAATTGAAACACAACTCTCACATACTGACAAATCAAATGACAAACAGAGTTTCAGCACAGGCACATCATTTCCCTTATTAAATAAGGTCTCAACACATAAACCCACATATGCGGAGGTACTCAAAGCACAGAGGTCTCCTGTACACTGCCCTCAGAAACCACATACAAACAAAACCAAATCAACCAACCACTACACATAAAAATACACATCACAGTGTCTTCACAAGTAAGCCCCTAAGGCAAAACACCACACATTCAAACATCTTGGTCATAGGAGACTCCATTGTGAGACACATGGATGCCACCTTCACTAGGTTGGAGGGTTACAGCCAGTTGTCTGTCTGGGACCAGTAATCACCAGATCACACAGACACTCGTCACTCAACCACAAGTACTAGTATGAGTCAGCCATAGTCCATGTTCATAGGTAGGTACTAGGCTATCAGCCCTAGGGCCTATACAAGCCTAGCCAAAAAGGTACCCTGGCTTTTGCCACCCAAGAAAATTATTTTCCTGTGCCCCTGTTGAGCAGAGCCACAGAGGTGATCCCTGGGGTGAATTTCCTTTTTTCCATCCAGTCATCAAGATTTTTCTTGAAGAGTGCTAATGAGGAGCTTTGTTTGATATAGATAGGTAGTTTGTTTCCAGAATATGGGAAGTCTCTGGGACAGGAATCTATCCCTCCAGCATGTACTGTTTATTGTGGTGACAAGGTTTGCATCCCTAGAGCATGTAGCTCGGAGGGATTGGGATTTCTTTAAGTGGAGCATGTCCAACAGCTGTGGGTTTGACATAGCTTTGTATGTTAGGCAGAGATCACCTCTGAGTAGGCGATATGCGATGGAATAAAGCTAGAGGTTTTTGAGATAGTCTGCATAGGGCATCTGTTTGACACCAGTAATCCTCTTTGTGAGGTATTTCTGCAGCCTTTCTAGTTGTTGTAGATGTCTTGTGAGGTACATACCAAAAGGGGCATTGTACTCTATAATGGGTCTAATGAGTGATGGGTAGAGGGGAGCAATAACCTCTTTTTTCCTGGATGAGAAACCTTTTGTGATGAGGTGTGCCACTTAGAAGGATTTCTTGACTACTGTGGTGATGTGATTATCAAAGGAGAGACTACCGTCCACCTGTGTCCCAAGGTCTCTTATCACATTTTCGGTGTTAAGTAGACTACCACCTATGTGGTAGCTCATGGGTACAGAGTTTTTACCAAAGGGGATGACAATGCACTTTTTGGCACTGAGCTTGAGGCCATGGCTTTGACACCAGACATCTGTCTCAGTGAGGCCCTTTTGCAGGATGTCCACATTGTTAGGTGTTTCAGTTATGGCTCCTAGTTTGCAGTCATCTGTGAACTTAATTAGCCAAAGACCTTCTGTGTTAGCCTGTACTTCAGAAAAGTAGATATCAAACAGGAGAGGACCCAGGACTGAACCCTGTGGTACTCCACTTGTCACTGGTCTGAAGTCAGATTTGGAGTCTGCTACTTTCACAGTGTGGGTTCTGTCAGTGAGCCATTTGGCAGACTATCTTGTGACATATGGATTTATACCTAGCTTAGTGAGTTTATCTATAATTCCAGAGTGGGGGGATGGTGTAAAAAGCCATGGCGAGATCTAGATAGGCTGTGTGAACCACCTTACCCACATCTACAGCTTTGGTGACTGCTTCAAAGAAGTCAATCAGGTTTAGGAAACATGATCTGCCTTTTACAAACCCAAACTGGGTGGGGTCCAGAGTTTGGAGATTACCAGTGTCTTTGTGTATAAGTTCCATGATGATATGTTCCATGACCTTGCAAACCAGGCTCTTTAGGCTAATGGGGCAGTAGTTCCTGGAGTCCGCGGTGGCTCCCCCTTTGTGGAGTGGGATAACTGTTGCTGTGCACCATTCAGTGAGCACAAAGCTTGAGGTGAGGCTATGATTGAATATGGTGCTTAGGTGGGGTGCCAGTTCATTCTGTAGTTCATGTAGAATGCAGCCTGGGATGTTATCAGGTCCCATGGATGCTGTGTTCTTGGCTTTGGAGAGTGTGGTTTTTACCTGTGCAGCCGTGATTATAGGAACTTTGCATTCTTCCGGTATAAAGATGGACCCTTTACGGGGTGAGGGGGTGTAAAGTTAGCACTGAACCTATCTGCCAGGATGTTGGCAATATCAGTTGGTTCTGTATATTTAGTGCCATTGTGCTCTAACTCAGAGCAGATCTCAGTGCTACCATTGAGATCCTTAACATAACTATAGAATGCTTTGTGGTTGTCTTTAAAATCAGTGGTGATTTTGTTTTCATAACTAGCTTTGGAGGATTTTATGAGGGATCTCAGCTTCTTAATGAGGCTGAACAGGGAGTTCTTCCATTCATAGTATTTTACTCTTTTTTGCAACAGTTTCTTTCTTCTGTTGTAAAGTTTGTTTATGGCAGGGGACCATCAGATTGGCTTCCTTTTTTTGGAAGATAGCATCTTGGTTCTGTTAGGGATAGCACGATCCATGCACTCATTTAAGTGCTTATAAAGAGCATTTGTGTAGGATTCAGCAGTCGTACCTCTATTGTCCATCTGCATGGTTGTCGTGAAGTTTGCCACTTCTGTCTTAAGAAGCATGAAGTTGTCTTTGGAGACATTTTTTACGGTGGTTTCCCTAATGGGGAGTGGTAGCAGGATGTGGATGTCTAGGCTGATTAGCTTGTGGTCAGATATGACCAACAAGGAAATGACCTCTGGTGTGGAATACCAGTCGCCCATGTTGGTAATGACCAGGTCTAGGATATTTCTGCCTCTGGTGGGGGTGTGGATAAGTTGATCCAAGGCACTGGAATTTATGAATTCCAGAAAACGTTGAGCAAAAGAGTTGGTACATGAGTAGTTTTCCCAGTTAATGGTGGGGTAGTTGGAATCGCCCATTATTAGGGTGTTGGGTTGTTCCCTAATATTTTCCAGTATATTAAGAAATGAGGAGTGGGAATCCTGGGGCATGGTGGGGGATCTGTAGCAAGTTATAATTTGGATTGCGGTCTTACCCAGAGTTAGTTGCACTTGGATAATCTCGAATGCATTATGCTGAGTGACTAGCCTGGAGGTGTGGATATCCTTAATGAATATGGACACACCTCCACCTTCAGTATTTCGGTCCAGGTTAGGTGGCCGAAAGGTGTGGTATGAATTATATCCTGGTAATGCAGGGGTGCTCTCTGGAACTTTGAACCAGGTCTCTGTCACTGCACAGATTTCGATGTTCTCCGTTTTAAGGAGTGCCTTGAGTGAATGCATTTTGAGGTTTAGACTTCTAGCATTGAGTAGCATTACCCTCAAATTTTGCTTGCTTGTACTTGTTATGGTGGTGAATTTGTCATTTGAACCTTGCCTAAAAAAGGCACTATAGGGGTGGCAAGAGCCTTAGCCAGTATCTGGAATCCCAAGGGTAACAGGTGCAGGCCATCTCTGGCAAAGCATTGTGGTCTGTCAATCATGTCATCCCAGGCAGACAGATACTGGATCCCCTTAGAATGACACCAGAAGCTTAGCCAATTGTTGAAGTCAGTCATTTTGTCCTTGTACTGTGGTATCATTCTGGGTGATGGCAGGATGCTTCTCAGGGCTAGGGTCATACCTGCCTGGGCTACAGGATCTGAGAGTTCCTCCGTGTCTCTTTTCATGTAGTCCAGGGAGGTATGTCTCAGGTCATTCACACCAACATGGACAATGACAGAGTCATATTTGTACTTGTTGTGGAGTGACCTGAGTGCATGCGTTATGTGGTGAATCCTGGCACCAACAAGCAGTTGACAGTAACTTTCTCCTTGCTTAGTCTGGTGAGTGGAACATCAATGTGCCTGACTATACAGTCACTTATGACTAGAGTGTTGGGTATGTTGTTATGCCTTATGGGCTGTGGTTGAGTGGCACACTGAGTTTGTGGGCTATGTGTCATTTGGGTTGTGTGGGGGTGAAGGTTGCATGTGTTTCTGCTTTGGAGGTCTCTGTTGCTTGAGCATATTTTTATTGAGAGCCTCCACAAATGTAGGTGTGTGTTTTGTGTTGCGATGTGTGTGTTTTGGTGGTGTAAGTTTTAAGGGATTATGTAATGAGTGTAGTGTGGTGCAAGTGTTTACCTTCTCCTCTTGACTGTCTAGTCCAGTCTTGGGTGAAGAGAGCTTTGCTTCCAGTTTGGCTATATAAGTGCATCTCTCATAGGTGGTAGGAGGAGAGGGTTGTATGTGTACATGAGGCAATTGCTACATAGCCCCAAAATGCCCAGATTCGTCAGGTAGACAGGAGAAAACACCAGGAGCTGACCCTTAGACATGCCTGGATAGGTGCTTATTTATTAAGTACTAAAAACTGTTTTCCTCTAAACAAATGAAGAAAGTTGAGTGCTGTAGTAATTTGTAGCTTATTTAGTGCTTGCAATGAGTTCCGAACAAGTGCTGAGCTCAAAGAAACAGATTTGAGTGCTAAAACTAAATAACTGGCTAGGTCTAAGGGAAATTTTGAAGAGCAGACTTTATGGCACCAGCAATAGTTTAACCCTAGCTAAGTGGTAATGCATAAAGTGTATTTTTTAATATAACAGTAGCAAATGAGCAAACTGATTTAAACAAATTAACCACTAAAAAGCTAAAAACTGAGCCTCGTTCTAGCAGTCTTTGATCAAACAAGTTCTAACTGCACACTCCTGCCACTAGAGTGCAGGGGAACATTCCCAAATAAGATGGCCTGGATTAGTGCAAACAAAGCTAGATTCAGCATGCCTGAATCTAGTCTATACTACAGCAAACAAGGTGCAACAATTTCAGAAACAGTTCAAATAAGCAGGCACAATAATCCTTTAACCAGAAATTCCCAGCTCAGAAGGGCAGAATCTAACCTCCCCTCCCACAAAAGTGCAGACCACAAACCTTCTTAATGTAAAACAACTGGTCTGAAGCCCAAGTGCTTAAACCAAAAGGCTTAGAATAACAGTTACAATTTAATAAGACTACTACCAAGCAGTAATAAATGCAGCAGAATAAATACAACTGAGTACTTTTAAGAAGAGGCAAAAGCAAAATAAAGTGCAATTTTTTTTGTTAGTAAAGTGCAAGGAGAGAGGAAGGAAGAGCAGAGGTTAAAAACCTAAGCAGGTTGGCCTTCTCCAATGTTCTCTCTGTATTAAGTAGAGTGAACACCAGACTGGGAGGGGTGTCCCAGATCAAATTTACAGTAGGGGCGGGCAACTGCAAAGCTACCAACCATAACAACTCCACAAGAATAGGGTGGGAGGGAGGGGAAAAAACAGTTTCAGGACAGATGAGAAACATAAAACAATGCCAGAAAATATATAAAATAATTCATTCAGGCAAACAATTATTCAGTCAGACAAAATTAAGACAATGCAGAACTCTGAAAGGTTAAAATGCCAAGAAATATATCAGTTTTATATATATATATACATATATATATATATATATATATATACACACACATATATATATATATATATATATATATATATATATATATATATATATATATATATATATTCAGTGTATGTGAGGTGGGAATGACCTGAGACAGACCTCCCTGGACTATATGAAGAGAGAGAGACATATAATGGACATATAATGGACCTCTCTGAATACATGTCACAGGCTGGTTTGAACTCTGCATTGAGCAGCATTCTACCCTCACAAAGAATGATACTGCAATACAAATAGAAAATGATTGACTTCAATAATTGGCTTAGCGTCATTAGTGTCATTCCAATGGGATTCAGTATTTGTCAGCATGAAACAACATGCTCAACAGCCTACACTGCTATGCCAGAGATGGTCTAGGCCTATTGCTGCTAGGCTTTTGAATATGAGCCAAGGCATTAGCCACCTCCATAGTGCCTTTTTTAGGCAGTGCAAAACCAACAGACCTACCAACATAACAAATTCTTCAAATGCCAAGCTGAAGGTCAATGCTAGGAGTCTCTTCAAGAAACTGCACTCCCTGGAATCTCTCCTTTCCCTGGAGAATAATGAAATCTGTGCAGTTACAGAGATGTGTTTCAAGGCTGTGGAAAGCACCCCAGCAGTGTAAGGCTACAATGCCTATCACAGACCAGTGTCTGAAAAGGGAAATAAAAATGGATGAGGTGTTTCCATTTACATAAAAAGCAATCATGCCTCTGAATTGGTCAAGCAGGATGACTCATGGGTTCATAGGTGTTTACTAGGGTCTATATAAAATCAGCGAATGCTTAGAATAGTGAACACTGATTTATCAACCCTTAAAGAGCAAAACCTGACAATCTCAAAGACACTGAACAGCGATTTTTTTCCCCAGTCTAGTAATCACCTATGAACCTAGTTACACAATCTAGATAACACTGCACTAGTCGCAAGCACCAGTGGGGAAGTATGACTCTTAAGGGTAGCGAATGCATTTTTGTCAGGATGACCTCATCAGTGTGTCTCATGCAGGATGTTTCTGCTAAAAATTTGGATAAGTGATTTGTGAGAATAGTTAAATGCATTTTTCTTAGGAGCAGTGGATACAGCACCAAGTGCTGCACACAGTCTCTCATATACACATGTACATATACACACATACACACACACGCACGTGTGCACACACATGTACACACACACACACACACACACACACACACACACACACACACACACACACACACTCACCAGTCTTCCATGTTGGGCATTGAATCTCCTGTCCATCTAGTAACAGAATCCAGAGAGAAGACTTCTAGTGACAAGCATCACAGGAGAAATCTGATTCTTTAGGGGAGAAAGTGCACTTTTGTCAGAATAACCTAATCAGTGTATCTTATACAGGACGTATGTGTAAAAATTAAGATAAGGGAGCTGTGAGTACAGTTAACTGTATTATTCCCAAGAGAAGTGAATACAGCACCAGGTATTACAGACATTCTCACACAGTCACACAGACACAAACAGACAAGTCTTACATGTTGGGTTCTGAACCTCCTACATATCTAGTTACACTATCTAGGGAGTACTCTGTGAAAATAACCATTTGAATATTTGTAAAATGCAATATTTGAAGAGCTGGTACAGTGCATCACAGGTTGTGCAATGAATGCATATGTGTGCACAGGAGAATGCAACATCACTATGATTGTCAGATGTAATGACATATCTTTATACAGAAATGTAGATACTGTCCTTACTGTACTTTGTGTTACTGTGAGGAACATTGACACGTTCCACATAATGGGATAACATACATTTTGATTATTTTACACCAGTGGATCAAACAAACATTCTTGGGACTTCATGTTGGGATGATTACACACTTGTATTGGTGGTGCAGCGGTAGCATTGTTGCCTCACAGCAAGAAGTTCTCCCGTTCGATTCTCAGCTGGAGTGCGGGGAGTGCCTTCTGTGTGGAGTCTGCATGTCCTCCCCACGGTTGGGTGGGCATTTGAAAGACATGCATAAATGGGCGTGCCTTTGCTGAAGGTTGAACGTCAAGCTGGCACCTCGGCGTTCGTGAAAATCTACTGCCAATCATTAGCAGACCGGAGTTTCGCTGTGGCGACCCCTAACTGGGAAAAGCCAAAAGACAATAACATGGTCTCATACTTGCACTATGTGCATTGGTAAGACAAAAAAGCAATTCATAAATAAGAGTGCACTGCATAATGACAGTGATGGATTCTTTGAGGCTATGTTAACCAAACTAGTAACACAGTGCAAGTGTAAACATGGTATAGCAGACATATACTTTAAAATAATGAATTGAGTTTTCCTTCTGAAATCAAGCTCACCTGCTGACAAACATATATAGACTTGCAAACATTGTGCAACAGAAAATTATAATTCTTTGATTTTCTCTTTTTTATTGTACTCTTTAAGTCCAGCTAAGCTGAATTGTGCTGTTGATGGCAAAATGTTAGCACATGCATAATCATATCTTGACGTGCTGAACTTCTGATGTTAATTAGCAGTACTGCATGTTGCTCTGCGCTGACTTCTGTACAAACATCTGTACAGGCAGGCTTCGCAATAGATATCAGACACATTAATATAACAACAGGACAATGAAGTGTTAATTAAAGCTGTAGCCAATATTTACATCCACAAGAGTCAGACAACACATCCTGAAATTTATTACATCCAGTGATACATTTACAGCATGCCAAGAAAAAACATTTTTACATGAGCATTATCTGAACACACCATGTAGAAAGTCATAATTGTGATAGTTACTGTTTGAAAGCAGATTTCAGCAAATGTGAATATATGCATTCTTTTTTTAACATGCTGACTACTGTAATCCATACATCCAACTCTTCATCTTGTTCAGAAGTGCATTAAACTGACTAACCATAGCTCAGCACAGTGGCATGTAGTGAGACAGAGTAATGTAGATGAAGATAATCAAATCCTAACATACTATCAGAAACTGTGTATTTCCATTTAGCCTTAGTTGCATTTGTTTCCCGACACCAGACATTGTGCAAATGCAGAGGTGGAAAATTAATGATACAGAAGGAAGAAGATACATTGGTGGGGGTAACATGAAGGCAGGGACAAAGTAGATTATGACAGAAGAAGAGTAGTGACGGCTCACAACAATATGTAACCAACACATGCACATAAGATAGTGTACAAAAAACTTCAGCAACACTTAGCTAATGAATGGATTAGAACCCTTGAAATTATTCTGAAATCTTTCTACACATCTAAGAATTAAGTCACTATGAAACAAAGGAATTGCTGCTTCCCAGCATTAAAATTACACTATTGAAGTACACTGGCAACTTAATGAAGCAGAAGGGGTGAACAGTGAGAGACAGAAACAGATGCAGAGAGGAATAGCAAAAATATGTTATGTGGCAACTTTATGAACATATCTATATTGTTTAAGTCTTACTTATTAAACCATTGTTAATCTGTCATGCTCTGTATAATAAACTGCTTGCTATAGGTACAAATATGGGGTAGAAGAGTGCAATAACCATGAATACCTAACCAGGGTAAGATTGGCTTAATAAGTCTCCCTGTTTGGGCTACAATGTTTTAGAAAATTATATCTTGCAGTAGCAATACTATGTTAAGGAAATGTTTTGTGTTGAGAGAAATACAGACATTTACAGTATGGTAGGAATATGAAATGTCAGGAAGTAATAAATTGACATGCAGCTCAGCTGTGAGCAAACCCATGACACTATGCAAAAATATCAGGCTACAAATAGGGCAATTTTCAAAACACACAATGTAGGAACTCCTACTTTAATACATCCAGCAACCTAAGAGCTGTTATGTTAACTGTTCCACAGTGCTGCCTTTACTCCATATTCCCATAGTGCAGTGGATTTAAGCACGTTTGTGTGAACGTAACTGGGCCACTGCAGATTAAATTGAAATCTTTAGCTTTTGCAATAAGAAGTCAATCACTGTCACTCAGCATTGTTGCACTATGCCAAACTCCGAGCAAATGCCAAGGGCATAAATTAAAGCCTTTTCTATAGGCCATTTCTGGCCATGTGTGTTTTGTGTGAATCTATTTTTTTACCAGATTAAACGTGTGAAAAGGGGTGGGTAGGACAGTGTTGAAAATGGGGTTAGCAAGCAGAGGATAGGACACAGGGGGAAAAAGACAAGGATTTGCAGGAGGGTCATGGGATAGCACTATAGCCATCAAAACATAAATGTAAAATTATACGAACAGTTTCATTATTTTGTAGAATCACCACACCAGTGATGGGTAACAACAACAGAATAATGCTATATCACAACTGGGCTAAATCAATTGTGTCAAGAGGGCACATAAGTGAAATGGAGAGCTATGCACTAGGCATATAGTTTTACTTTTTGTGGGACAGGCACCCATTTTCTGGGAGGAGAGAGGCAGGAATGTTGGTAAAGGTGTTTAGGAATGAGAGACTCAGGTAGGTAAGGTAGGTTAGGAAGCATCCATAGAGATAAAGGGCATACAAGACAGACAGAGATGGTGAGGAAGACTTAAGGTTGGGGTGCACCATGATTGGGGATAGGTAGGGGACATTGGAAGTGCACACATGTCCAGCTTGAGAAAAGTGATAATCTAGTCCCCACCCTTAGAATTGTCATCACTGATTCCTGCAGCAGCTCCCTGGCTCAGTGTCAGACATAGCATCATGTTTGCAATGCAATCCAGGAACTTTTCAACCCTGCCAATATGAACACTGCAGCCCATCTCCATTCTATCCTCCACCAGCCCTGTCAGCTCTTTCCTGGTGACAAAATCAGCACCTCCACTACTACTGCTCCCAGAGGTACCACTGCACCAGGGCAGAGCTACCTGATGCAGTTGGAGCATGTATGGCAGAGGCTGTGGAAGCAACACTGACAGGCTGTGACCCTGAAGTGATGGGTGTCTGTGCTGCCATTTGTGGAGTTATGGCAGGCTGATCCACAGGTTAGTGTACCTCTCTGTGCTGTTGATCATTAATTTTCAGCAACAAGTTATGCAAACAGCAGATTCTTAATAAATTATAACCCCCCCCCAAAAAAAAGGAGAAAGGATGTGGAAGACAAAAAGAGATAATTAGATACATTGCATGTCACAGTACTGTATTTATAAATAAACTTGGTTTGGCAATATAGAAACAATTATAATTTACTATTGCACACCTTTGTAACATCCATATATTAAGGAAAGTATTTATGTGTCATTAAATAAACAAATCTCACTGCTATGATATAAGAAACAGCAACCTTTATTTCCCTTTGATGGATTGGAATTATACATTCTAATTTAATAATTACAATTACCATAATGTAATTCTTCCTGACATACTGCTAGTAATATCTTATAAATACTTATCCAAATTTTATTTATTACCAGGAAAGTCTGACTTGGAACAAAGCCAATTTTCAGTGGAGGCCTAGGGAGAAATGCTCCAGACATAATGTGGGAGAAAACCAGAGTATCTGGAGAAAACCCACACAAATGCAGGGAGGACATGCAGACTCCGCAGAGATGGCACTTCAGCTGAGAATTGAACTAGAGAACTTCATGCTGTGAGACGACAACTCTACCACTACTCCATTCTAATGCAAGCAGCAAGAGTTAATTGGGAAGGCATGCATGCTGAGATGAAGGATGATATATGCCTGCTTGAGATGCTTGTGCATGAGGTAATGAAAAAACATTATAGCTCAAATTTGTACATGAATCATACTTATCCTATGTGTCTCTGACATGAGTTAATCTCTCCCAGTGCACCTCAGAGTTTGCAATATCTCCCCTGCAGTTGTACATCACAAAAAGAAAAGAAATATATATGAAAGCATAGTGGGTAACTGTTGGTTGGCTAGATAATTAATACCATTATCATAGACAAGTTATGGAGCAGTATACTTACACAACAGGAGGGTGTTCCCAGTCCTAAATTCAGCCTCCCATTGGCTTAGGAGGTCCTGCTTGTGTTTTCTAAGGTCACTATAGTAGTGACAACACATGGAATCCCTGTTGCAAAACAGACAGCCTTGGCTAAGCTATTCCAAGCCACAGCCTTATATTAAGGCCAAATATAATATCCTTGCAGCTGCTCAGCGCTGCAGCACTTCATGAGAAATGCCACAAATATCCTGGACTTTTTGCTCTAAATTTAACACCATTCTCTCCCTCACCAGCCATGTCTGCAAAAGTCAAATTGACAAACTCTGAACTAGAGCCTAATTCAGATCTCACACATTACTGGTACTGCACAAAGATGCACAGCCTTACCATGTGCATTTGTGCAAATGAAAGCAGATGGACTTCTTGGTATACATATTGGATCTACTTATGTCACATAGCATTAAAGATGTGAAATATGGCACTGAGCTTTGTGATGCTCCACCAATTATCATAGGCCTCAATGTTCAAAAATGAAATGCTTAATGGCAGGCTTTTAAGAGTTGCAGTTTGGAAGGTGAAAGATGAATTATGACATATAGTCATGGTGACGCTTAACAATGTTAAAATATTATTGTAACAGCTGAGATTCGAACCCATGGGATAAAGGAAGCAAAAATTGCAAATGAATTTATTAACTGGCATTGCCATAGAAGAACTACCTTTCAGGCATAGAAATTAGAAATACAGCAATTTTTGAATGAATGGAGATACAATTCTGAGAGGTCTTTATGTGTTTGGCTATAACTATTTCATAGAATGCATTGCTATGTCATCATCTTCTTTCGGCTGTTCCCATTAGAGATCGCCACAGCGGATCACCTGTTTCCATTTCTTTCTGTCCTCTGCATCTTGCTCTGTCACACCAACCACCTGCATGTTCTCTCTCACCACATCCATAAACCTTATCTTAGGCCTTCCTCTTTTCCTGTTACCTGGTAGCTTCATCCTTAGCATTTTTTCCCAATATACTCAGCATCCCTCCTCAGCACATGTCCAAACCAATGTAATCTTGCCTCTCTGGCTTTGTCTCCAAACCTTCCAACGTGGGCTGACCCTCTAATATACTTATTCCTAATCCTGTCCACCCTTGTCACACCCAGTGCAAATCTTAACATCTTTAATTCTGCCACATCCAGCTCAAACTCCTGCCTTTTTGTCAATGCCACTGTCTCCAACCCATATAACATAGCTGGTCTCACTACCCTCTTGTAGACCTTCCCTTTCACTCTTACAGGTACTTGTCTGTCACAAATCACTCCTGACACTTCTCCACCCACTCCATCCTGCATGTACTCTCTTCTTCACCTCTCTTCCACACTCACCATTACTCTGAATTATTGACCCCAAGTATTTAAACTCATCCACTTTCACCACCTTTCCTCCTTGCATCCTCACCATTCCTCTATCCTCCCTCTCATTCACACACATATATTCTGTCTTAGTCCTGCTGACCTTCATTCCTCTTCTCTCTAGAGCATATTTCCATCTCTCCGGGTCTCCTCCACCTGTTCCCTACTCTCACTACAGATCACAATGTCATCTGCAAACATAGTCCACGGGGACTCCTGTCTGATCTCGTCTGTCAACCTGTCCATCACCATTGCAAATAAGAAAGGGCTCAGAGCTGATCCTTGAAGTAACCCCACCACCACCTTAAACGCATCCATCACTCCCACTACAGACCTCACCGCTGTCACACTACCCTTGTACATATCCTGTACCACTCTTACATACTTCTCTGACACTCCTGACTTCCTCATACAATACCACAACTCCTCTCTAGGCACCCTGTCATATGCTTTCTCTAAGTCTACAAAAACACAATGCAACTCCTTCTGACATTCTCTGTACTTCTCCATCAACACTCTCAGAGCAAACATCACATCTGTAGTGCTCTTTCCTGGCATGAAACCATACTGCTGATCACTAATCATCACGTCCCTTCTTAACCTAGCTTCCACTACTCTTTCCCATAACTTCATGCTGTGACTTATCAATTTAATCCCTCTGTAGTTATTACAGCTCTGCACATCACCCTTATTCTTTAAAATCGGTACCAAAACAGTTTTTCTCCATTCCTCAGGCATCCTCTCACTTTCTAAGATTTCATTAAACAATCTGGTTAAAAACTCCACTGCCATTTCACCTAAGCACCTCCATGCTTCCACAGGTATGTCATCTGGACCAACAGCCTTTCCATTCTTCATCCTCTTCATAGCTATCCTTACTTCCTCCTTGCTAATCCACTGTACTTCATGATTCACTATCCCTACATCATTCAACCTTCTCTCCCTCTCATTCTCTTCATTCATCAACCCCTCAAAGTACTCTTTCCATCTCCTCAACACACTATCCTCACTTGTGAGTATGTTTCCCTCATTATCCTTTATCACCTTTACCTGCTGCACATCTTTCCTAGCTCGGTCCCTCTGTCTAGCCAATCAGTACAGGTCCTTTTCTCCCTCCTTAGTGTCCAACATTTCATACAACTCTTCATATGCCTCATCCTTAGCCTTTGCCACCTCTCTCTTTGCCATGTACCTCATCTCCTTATACTCCTGTCTACTTTCTTCATCTCTCTGACAATCCCACTTCTTCTTTGCCAACCTCTTTGTCTGTATACTCTCCTGTACTTCCTCATTCCACCACCATGTCTCCTTGTCATCCTTCCTCTGTCCAGATGTGATACCAAGCACCTTTCTAGCCATCTCCCTTACTAGCTCAGCTGTAGTTACCCAGCTATTTGGTAACTCTTCACTGCCACCCAGTGCCTGTCTTAACTCATCCCTGACCTCCACCTCACAATTACTCTTTTTCAATTTCCATCATTTGATCCTTGGTGCTGACCTCACACTCCTCCTCCTCTTGTTGATCACCAACGTCATCCTACAAACCACCATCCTATGCTGCCTAACTACACTTTCTCCGGTTACCACTTTACAGTCTCCAATCTCCTTCAAACTGGCCCTCCTACATAAGATATAATCCACCTGTGTGCATCTTTCTCCACTCTTGTATGTCACCCTATGCTCCTCCCTCTTGTTAAAATATGTATTCACCACAGCCATGTCCATCCTTTTCGCAAAATCCACTACCATCTGACCTTCTGCATTCCTTTGTTTAACACCATACCTACCCATCACTTCCTCATCCCCTCTTTTCCCTTCACCAACATGCCCATTGAAATCTGCTCTAATCACCACTCTCTCACCCTTGGGTACAGTAATCACCACTTCATCCAATTCACTCCAAAATTTTTCTTTCTCATCCATTGCACACCCAACTTGTGGAGCATATGCACTAACAACATTCATCATTACACCATCAATTTCCAGCTTCATAAACATCACTCCATTCGACACTCTTTTCACCTCCAAAACACTCTTAGCATACTGTTCCTTCAGAATAACTCCTACGCCATTTCTCCTCCCATCCACACCATGATAAAACAATTTGAACCCACTTCTGATACACCTAGCCTTGCTTCCCTTCCATCTGGTCTCTTGCACACACAATATACCAACCTTCCTTCCGTCCATCATATCAGCTAGCTCTCTCCCTGTACCAGTCATACTGCCAACATTCAAAGTTCCGACCCTCACTACCACAGTCCTAGCTCTTTCTTCTCTCTTCCTGCCTTTGGCCATGCCTTCCGCCTCTTCTCCTCCTTTGGCCAACAGTAGCTCAATTTCCACCAGCACCCTGTTGGCTAACAGTACTGGTGGTGGTCATTGTTATGCATTGCTATGTAAAAGTCATTATTTCTGTTATTAAATATGTTTCAAATGGATGTAGTTGAATGTGCTGATTAATACAGGTCAGTTTATGTTACACACATACTTCACAAGACATAAGTGTCCTAAACATAGTTGGGATATGTACTGAGTCATGATGACTGTAACAAAATGATTGTGCCCATCATACATATGCAAGTGAATTTTATATTAAAAGATAATCATTGTCATGTCTAAAATCTGGACACACATTAGCTTGAGATTATATAAGAAACATTAAAGCTATATGCTAAATGGTACAGTTTCATTATGTAAGGCTTACTGGTAAATTGCTTGCAAGTAACAGGTTTAACATTATCAATTTTCTTTAGTGTTATAGTCCTATTCAAAAAAGTTGTGAGAAACAGGTTTCTTACACCCTTTTTAAAAAGTATCTTATAACCAGATTCAAACCATTAATCATCTGTGCCTTTGATATAAAGTCTTTGCACTTACACCATGTATCACAGAGTTAGTTCTAGGACATGTAGAATTTCTCTTCTCAGTGCTGTCCAGAGAACTGAGAAAAGTGCACCATTGCCAGGGATGTTTGTGCTACCTAATACAACCTAACTTACATTTTTTTCTTTTTTTTTTTCCTTAGGTAGTGAACCCTGTTTGCATGCTGACAAACAAAGAGCAAATGAACCTCAAAAAAAAAAAAAAAAAAAAAAAAGAAAGAAAAGAAAATGGCATATTGCAACTAATTGCAATGTGATCTATACACAGGATTTATACCATGCTTCACGGGCCTTATTTCTCTCAGTTCATTTCAGGTACACCTTGTACCACAGAATTTGACATCTGTCAGGTGCATTTGCTGAAATAACCCCTTCCTCTGTTGCAGGGAAGCATGCAATGATGTCAGGCATATTTGCTCTAGCTAAGGCAACCTAAACTAAATTTTTCACTTTTTTCCTTAGGTAGCAAACCCTGTTTGTGCACTGCCAGTGAAAGGCAAATGAACCTTAAAAAAGAAAAAAAAAATAACATGTTGTGACTAATTGCAATGTGATCTCTACACAGGAGTCAAATCATGCTTCATGGGCCTTATTTCTCTCAATTCACTTCAGGTACACCATGTACCACAGAATTTGACATCTGTCAGGTGCATTTACTGAAGTAACTACTCTCCATGTTGTGAGGGACATATTTGCTGTACTTAAAGAAGCTTAAACTAAAGTTTTCACATTTTTCCTTAGGTATTGAATCCTGTTTGCGCTCTGCTGAGTGGAAAGCTAATTGAAAAGGCATTAGAATAAGAACATATGATATAGGAAAATACATGAAGAAAGGTAAATGCAATGTATGGGTATATGTAGCAGTGACCAGAGCAAGAAGTGCATTTATTTATTTTATTATTTATTTTATTTTACAATTATTGTCTGCGAGTGCCCGACTGAGCTAATAGCCCTTTTTCAGTGGAGGCCCGGGGAGGAAAGCTCCAAAATGTACAAACCTTAACATAACATATAAGATATTCAAGAAGTAAAAAATATACATACAGTTTTTTGACAAAATTTAAAAACTAAACTATAAAAACAAAAGGATGACAACAGTAAATGTATGGTAAGTATTTTTTTTTTATAGTTAAGTTTGCAAAAACCTAAAGGTTCAGCAAGAGAGTATAGGAAGAGCTTTGGAAGTTACATAAATAGTCGAATATTAAGATTCAGTAAGCAGAGAATGGAAAAAGCTCGGATTCAGTAAGCAGAGTATGAAGAGGGCTTAGGAATTTATGTAAAATTTTAGGATGTAAGATGTGCATGTTATGTGTTAAGAATTAGGAAGATAGTACATTATAGGTAGGTAGTGGTCAGGGAGGATGCATACAATGGCAGATCCAGTGTTCTTTAAAGTAGTCTTTGGTAGCTAACTTAAATTGTTTGGGTGAGTTAGGTTCCTTATGTCTAGTGGAAGTATGTTTCATGCAACAGAGGGGTAGTAGCTATATAAGTTACATCCTGTCTTGGATTTAGATTTGTAAACATTTAGTAGGTCTTGTGTTGTACTTCAGAGATGTCTGGTAGTGGAACAGTGGGAGATGAGAGGTGAAAGACCTGGGCAGAAATCAGGCTGATATAGAATGGAGTACATGATTTGGAGCTAAGATTGTAGAAGCAGGTGAGGTAGTTCAAGCCAGTTCAGATATTTTAGAGAGAGACAGTGGTGAGATCTGTATGTTTGTTGAACTTCAAATCTAGCTATCTTATGATAGGTTGATTCTAATTTGGTAAGTAGGGAGGAGTTCAAATTTGTAAATATTTAGGAACAGTAGGTTTGGCAGGGTAGAATGTAGGCATGAGAAAGAGAAATTCTAGCTTCCACAGTGAGGTACTTGTTATTCCTAAGTTTTGGTGTTTTTTTTTTTGATGCAATTTTAAATATGTAGGCCAAATTTTAGTTGGTCATCAATGGTAACGCCAAGTAGTTTTGTGCTTGTTTCGACTTCTGTAAGAGTATTGTTTAGGGATGTTATGGAGAAGGAAGATTTGATGTGGCTTGCAGATTTAGGGAGAAAGAGTAACAATTTTTTTTAGGGTTGAGGATAAGCTGGTTATTAGTGAGCCATGCCTCTACTGAGTTAAAGGATGTCTGGGTAGTTGATAGGAGTTCAGAAGGTGAGTTAGCAATAATGATGACTCTAGTCATCAGCATATTGTACAATGATTGACTGAGGACAACAGGAGTAGAGTGAGTTAGTGAAGATATTAAAAAGTAGAGGTCCGAGAATAAATCCTTGTGGAACACCATTTCTTACTGAAAGGGGAGTAGATAGTGCATTGTCCCATCTCACTGATTGCTGCCTGTCAGTGAGATGGCTAGAGAACCATGCAACTGTATCAGAAGAGATGTTTAGGTGTATAAGTTTGTTAAGTAGCAGAGAGTGAGAGACAGTGTCAAAAGCCTTAGAGAGCTCAAGAAATAGGCAAGATATGGCAAGATATGAGTTTATCAATGAAAAAAGAAGAACCAAATAGGATCTAAAGACACCGACAAATAGAGCAGTTTCACAGCAGTTAAAACTTTTATTCACTGATTCTAGTGCCTCGGTGCAAAAACGTTCTAGTTATTCCTAAAAGGTGGTTGCACTGAGGCACTAGAATCAGTGAATAAAAGTTTTAACTGCTGTGGAACTGCTCAATTTGTCGGTATCTTTACATCCCATTTGGTTCTTCTTTTTTGTTGGTGAAGTATTTGGAGTGAAGGTGGTGTGGTTGTTTTAAGATATGAGTTTATGATCATCTTTGGCTAGACTTATAATGTTGAGAAAGGATAGTAGAGCTGTGGTTGTACTATGCTTGGGACGGAAGCTGTGCTGTATAGGAGTGAGCAATTTGTCCTGTATAAGATAATGCATAACTTGTTTGTGTATACATTTCTTGAGTATTTTAAAGAAAGTTGAGAGGACAGCAATAGGTCTGAATAGGAAGGGTGTAAATCTATTTCCAGATAGAGGAAACTTTTGAATCAGAGACAGAGTGATTTATTAGGATAGATACTGGCATCGCAAGGGAGTGTGCAGCAGTCTGGAGATAGTATGAGGGGATATTGTCAGCAGATACAGAGCATGGTTTGAGCTTGGTGAGTAGAATTTTTATATAGTTAGTGGAAACAGGGTTGAGGGAGAAGGAGCTAGCCAAGTTAGTGGTTGAGGGGGGTACAGGGATGTTAGAAATGTTACTGTTTGAGAGGTTGGGATTGAATAGTTTGGAAATTGATTCAATAAAGTAGGTGTTAAAAGTACTGACCATCTCTCCAGGTGGGCTATTGGGACAAGGATTTGGTGAAGTTGGGTTGCCAGGATGTAGTATCTGGTTAATAGCATTCCAGAATTTTTTAGGGTCAAATTTTATTGTTTTGGGGGGATTAAAATAGAAATATTTTTGTCTTTATTGATGAGTTGTTTGCTTGATTTCTAAGTTCCTTATACTTTTGCAGGTTAGCTGGAAGTTTAGATTGTACCCATATTTTCCAGGCCCTGTCTCTAGTTTTCATAAGGATATGGGTGTTTTTTTAGTTTACCAGGGTGAAATGATTGCTTTTATCTGAACTTTTCTGGGTGGAGCTAGGGAGTTTAAAATGTTAAGGAAGTTTGAGTTGAATGCAGTAACTGCATCATCTAGTGGGAGCTGAGTAAGTAAGTTCCAGTTAACTCTTGAGAAGAGTGTTCTAAATGTATCAGGATTAAAGCTGGAAAGTTTGTGGCAGGTAATTAACCAGTGTGGTTTAGAGAGATGGGAGCTATATTGAAGCACTTTTATAGGTGAGTGGTCACTCAGTGAGTCTGGTAGAATGTCTGGATTATGGTATTTGCTTGGATTAGAAACAAGTATCCAATCCATCAGGGAGCTTGGAGAGTGAGAGTTATTAATATGGGTAGATTTAGAGATAAGTTGTGTAAATCTATAGAGATTTGTGTTATGTGGAGAGTTTGGTTTGTTGAGGTTCAGCCAATTAATGCTGACATCCCCAAGAATAATAGTTTCATTAGAGATGTTTAGGGAGAGGTATGAGAGTATATTTTCCAGTAGGGGGGTGTTGTCCCCTGGTGGAATATATATTGCTACCACTGTAATGGTAGTATAGTTATTGAGTTTAAGGTTTGCAGCCAGTATTGCAGCAGGTGTAAAAGAGGGAACAGGTTGCTTAGGATGGGAGAGATTGAGGTTATTTGAAAAAAACCATGGCAACACCACCACCTCTTTTCTTTAAGTGGTCTTTGTGAAGTATGTTGTAACCAGGGGGTATGAATGTCTTTATCTTGATTTTGGGGTTTGAGCCATGTTTCAGTTACTGAGACAATGTCTTGGGTATGTATAGATACTCATGCATGAAACTGGCTTAGTTTCTTAAGGATACTTTATGTATTAATAGAATAGAAAGAAATTTACTTATTTTATATGGAAGGTAGGTTCAAATTGGGGGTAGTATTTTGTGGAGTGGTAGTGTTAGTAATAGGACCAGGATTTGGATGTATGTCACCAGATAAGAGCAGGGTTTTAGGGAAACAGTAAGGTTTTATATTTAGTGTGTAGTTGTGAAGGTGTTTTGTATTATATTGTGATATAAGAGGGTTGGGGGATTTTTATTTTAGGGAATAGTGTATTCATTGGAAGGATAGAAGCAGAGATGTCTATGGGTTGCAGTGGATGAGAAAAGATGTTAGAGTGAGGGTAGGTGGGAACTTTATGGATAAGGGTTAAGAATATGAGAGGTGATGTGATAGTAAGGAGGAGGAGGAGTAGTAGTGGGGTAGGAGTAGGACTGAAAGCATTGAGAAGGGCATCTTTGGAGAGGAAGAGAAGTGTCAAGTTGAGTAAAAGATTGTTAGATGATTGTGAGAGGGTTGAGATTCTAGGAGGGGTTAGTAGAAAGTAGAGAGATGGGAGGTGTTGAAACAGGAGTGAAGCAAGAAAGTGATGTGATGGCCTAAGGAAGTTTAAGAGTAGGTTTTGGGTGTTAGCATGGGAGCAGGAGGGAGAGGAGTTTAAGAATGAGAGGGAATAGTGTTTAGGTACAAAGGTAATGATATGGGGGGTGGGTGGGAATGGAGGTGGGTGAAGAGCGAAGTGAGTCCGTGCACAAGGGCAACTGGAGCAGAGCTAAACCTGGAATGAAGGATAGTATGAAAAACAATCAGTCAGTACCATCCAGTTTCATGGGGAAGATTACAGGCAGGGTTTACAAGAAACAAGCAAAAATTAGACTCTACAAGAGAACAGTCGGTTTGTAATATACTCTGTTTTAAAACAGAGTTTTAAGTGAAACATTCTTCTTTCTCACATATTTCAACATCAGACATGTACTTTCTGTGATATATTATCACATTTGTAGTTAATGACAAATAACGTGAAGGTGGACTGAATCACAATCAGATGCTGTTAGCAAGAGTGACAACAGCTGTTTTTTAAAAAAAAAACAATAGAATATCACAACATTCAGACAACCCTCTGTAAAATTATCATTGAAGTGGATTTGAGCCATGAATCACATGTCCTTTATCTTTAAGCTCTCTGCACTTACAACTTATGCCACCAAGAAAGTTTAACTGTCAGGTGTATTTTATTCACTGAGTATGATCCAGAGTGCTGATGGTTACATGAAAACACTGGACTGGTTTGCACTACCTAAGGCAGCCTAAATTAAATGTTTTATTTTTTTCCTTAAGCTGTAAAAGTAACTTTCATGCTGCCAACCAGCTCACAAATGCAGAAGGCAATATTTAGCAAAAGCATTCAAACAGCTTTTGTGGGAAAACAAGTTGAAGACACATGAAATTAATCACATTGTATATGTAGCAATGAGGACAGGTAGTACTAAATTACAATGACACATTCAGCCATCTCACATTTTATTGACAGTATTAGCATGTATGTCTCACAATAACAGGACTTTAGCTAATGTCATGGTGCTGGAGAAGGGCACAGGGACCAGCAAAAATATTTCCATTGTTCACACAGTGCAGACAATTCATATTTAAATCATTTCAAATGTCTAATCTGTCAGTTTTAGTCACTACTGACCTTACTTAAGTTTCCAATGTTAACACATTCATACAACAAATTAATGTGAATGATCATTATGATCTGCCTCCGTGACATGATATAAGAACAGGTTTTGATCCTTAAACCTAACCTGTTACTGTTTCTCTAAGCTGAATACCCTTAAACTTTATGCCACAGAGATAAGAGTGTAACAATTTTAATTTATTCAGTCAGTACTGTTCAGACTGCTGAGTAAAGCACAACAATGCCAGTCTTCATTGCACTATTGATGGCAGTCCAAATAAAATGTATCAGTTTTCACCTTGGACATTGAAATGCAGTTCAGTGCTAGTGAATGCTGCCAGTCAATGGTACGTAATGCCATATGGCATGCAAATGATACAAGAAAAAATGTAATAAAAAATATTGTAGATCAAATACTTTACATGTACCTATTTAACCAAATTTGTTATATTGCAATAGGGACCTTAATGGGTATTGAAAGCAATCATTTCACAGTATTTCCCAGAGTTGCACAAACAAAGACCTCTATTAGCAAGCTGAAGCTGAAAAAATAGTATATATATATATATATATATATATATATATATATATATATATATATATATATGGGTCTATATGACTTGGTTGACAGTTCATATGATTGACTGTTTATTTGGTCGACAGTTCATTTGATCGACAAGCATTTTAGGCTTTAGCTTTAGCATATATATATATAAAATGATAATTTGACATTGTATCAAATCACACTGAAAATGCAACAAACAAGTTATGAAAGTTTTCCTTTCACATTTTACAGTGAATGTCTGGATGATTGGGATATTGCAAACAAGTAGCATAGGCATGTATTTATGCAATATTAAACAAAGACTGCAAACACTGCAGGTGAATCATTTTCTTTCTGTCTGGTACCTAATTTCAAAATCTATGCTTCTATGGTCTCATAATAGCAACTCTATCTCTATTATATTGCCATATGTTATCTTTACCAATGCTTATACTATTCTCATCAATATAAACATTTCTTACTAAGGGTCAGTAACTGTGGTCATTAAAACCAGCATTTCAGTGCTAGGACTGTTGATCTACTAAATCATTCAATATACTTTTTAGACTTTCTGTTACATCTGTTCTCCTTGATAAACCCAAAGTAGGTATATATCAAAGAGGGGAGACTGTGAAAGCTGATTGTTCCTGCAGTCAGAGTAATCACAGACACCTGAAAGCCATTGACAAGGAACACTTTTCAGTGCTCATCCTCACATTACTTGGACATGTACATGTAATTGTGTAGGTCCTTACACCATAATATATATATATATATATATATATATATATATATATATATATATATATATATATATACCATTCTCTATACTTAGTACAGCTTTTGGGATTCAGGAAGTCACACCTCATTTCCATACCCATAGTACTTGCAAGGCTAATTGGCCACTACTTAAATGTAATCATGTAGCAAATGCCATTTGTATTATAGTGGAGAGACTGTATTGAAACACTGAACTTAATACTGCCAGCAAAACATGAC
>NC_056740.1:121137862-121142862 GCF_019279795.1 Protopterus annectens | reverse complement strand
AATTATGTCTCTTCCTTTACCCTCAATGTAAGACTACCAGCCAGTACCCCTTCATTAGTTTTTAGGTTATGACATACACAGAAGAACCCAGTTTCTCATTTAAATCTTCATTTCATGGCATGAAGCTGGCATCTTATTGGAAAATGAAATGAATATATTTGAATACTAATTACAAAAATGTATTTTCCCATCAGGTTTGGGAGCTAACACAATGAGACTTCTCTACTCACTGTGCAATTCTTTAGTCACTCCCAGAGCCAGCATTATTTTACTTCATTAACAGCACTCATTGTTACCTCACAGCAAGAGGTTCTCCCGTTCGATTCTCGGTTTGACTTGAGAGTACCTTCTGTATGGAGTCTGCATGTCCTCCCCGTGGTTGGGTAGCGTTCGAAAGACATGCGTGCGTAAATGGGCATTCCTTCATTGAAGGTTGGGCGTCGAGCTGGCACCTCAGTGTTTTGTAAAAATCTACTGCCAATCATTAGCGGACCGGAGTTCCGCTGTGGCAACCCCTTACTGGGAAAAAGACAAATGACAACAACAGCACTCACATATTCAACCCCAATAATTCCATAAGAAAAGAGCTTTACTTTTGTAACAAGCTCTCTAATAATGCCACAGCTTATTAGCCAAGCTCAGGCTGACAAGAAAGAAAACACACCTCTATTCTTAGTGCCATGTGCCTCCATCTCCTCTCTTTGGTGTAGTCAGTACCTCTCCTACCTTTATTTTGGTTCACAGCCTCGTCCCATCACCTGCCCCAAGCTGACTGAGACTATCATATGTTTCCTTTCAGGCCAAGATTATCAAAAGCATATATGGTAGATGAGTAGCTGTTCTCATGTTTTAGGCTGAATAATTTTACTACTGACAACAAACACTATTTCTGGTATTGCTTATGTCCTCTTCACATTCTGTATGAAACAACTAATGCAAATATTTTTGTAGTTTCAAAGACTTGTTCTACAAGCTATGTACATGACTAAGTGTTTCATGTGAACCTGCCAGAAGGTGCTGACCTTGGAAATGTGTGTGTGTTTGTGTGTGTGTGTGTGTGTGTGTGTGTGTGTGTGTGTGTGTGTGTGTGTGTGTGTGTACGTACATGCATTTCTAGGACTTTTATAATCTCTACATGCTATATTCTTTTTAACAATCTTTCCATCATTTGTCTTAAGTAACAACGTAAGTTCTTTTTATCACTTGAAATCCAACTTATGAGATTCATTACTGTTCAGGTTTTACTGTGACCATTTACATAACCACTGTGTTTCTACTCATGTCAACAAATTTCCAAACCTCGATCAACCCACAAGCGCAGCCCTTTTTCTTCAAATTCTAAAGCTATTGCGCAGGACCTATCTACTATATGATACAAGGGTTGGAATATGTACAAACCAAACCAAACCAAAAAACATCCCTTGTGTACTGAAAATGGTCTAAATTTAAATGGAAAAAAGTGTCGTGTGGTAGCACTTGGCAAATAGCTTCTCCCACAGGATATGTTATAAATGGTACTCCTCTTCAGAGAAGGTTGTAAGAGATCTGGGTACATACACGGACAATTTTCTGATATTTGTTCATCATGCTTCTGCCATAGTGAGGAAATCCTTCTATTTGGCCCAGTTAATTACCAAGAAAATATCTTCAAGACCAAAAGAAGTCATCCTAGACCCAGCATTAAATGCAGTGTTCCCTTTGGTATGTATAAATCCAAGCATATTGCACAACTGGAAAGGTAGAAAAGATTTCTAACCAAGAAAGGTAAATGTCTTAAATCCTTTAACTACTCTCAAAATTAGCCTAACTGTCACATACAGTAGCCTACCAGTTGCTCAGAGGTAACTTATGTATAGCTTTTCGAGCCATGAAAGACACAATCCTATTTGACCTCCTATTTATTTGCAAAACCAGTGTCTGTACTAACACCAGTGCTAGAGTTCTAAATCTACATCAAAACATAAACAAGATTTACTGGAAGGACAAGTTCCTAATACATTTCTAGCCAATAAAATAAGTTGCCACTACAGGTCAAACAAGTACTACTTTGGACACCTTCAAGGTTAGATTTGATGAGTGGATGGGTAGACACAAATTTACACCAGGTTTATTACATAAGACCATGCTTGATTTGGGAGTTAAGCAGTATTAAGTGCTTGACAAAGGTGCTAAAAACTTTTTTAAGTTTGTCTGTTTAGAGCTGCATAGGGCTAAGCATCCACAGTCCCTTGATCACTTGTCTAGTATTATTACTGTGTTTTACATGCAAGTCACATGATTACAACAGAAAAAAATAAGCTCTCAGTGTTTGAGAAATCACTGTTCATAATCTTCTGATTATAGGTTTGTGTAACTGAAGTGGAATGTTCACTATTATTTAGGGGACTCAGATATCTAGCTTATGTGTTTTTTTTTTTTTGTAGTACAAACAGGTTCTAACAAAAATTTTAAATAGTATTGTATATACTAATGTAATTCTAGCAATCCACATAAAGTATCCCACACTCACACAGTATAAGCATGGTTTACATGGTTCTCAAAACTGGTTAGCATGGCAGTTGGGTATGACAATATTTTTAGTAAGCATGTTAGCATCCCATCCCCCCATACACTGTAAGCATGAACATGTTTATATTGGTTAGCATGGCAGCTGGGTATGCCAAGGTTTTTCATCAGCATGTTAGCTGACAGTTTTCAGAAAAAATACTGTGTGATTCACCAAAGGATGCTTCTTGTAATAATAGTATGTAAATGTATTTCCTTTTCAGAACAGCTTATAGTATTTCATATGACAATGCATGAATAAAATAATCTGTCTGACATAATTACAACTCCTCAGTTATTCTCTGCATTACTTCTGTTTTTGTCTGTATGCCGTAAAGTGACTGCTGTCTACCTAAACCTAAAGACTGAAATGAAATATTTTAGATAAAAGTTATATTGTTTTCCTTAGCATATAATGTATATAATATTTACACCCTAACCAAAAATAAATAAATAAATTGCATCACTCCCAGCAGCATTTTTCTGATAACTAATGTATTCTTCATCTGTAGGTGGTTTACCATAATTAGCATTTTGTCTCCCAAAAAAAGACAGCTGTTATTTAGACTCACATTTATTGTTGTTTTCTCTGCTTATGTACTGTACCTTTCCTCTGTTTCTTACAGTTCTGCCCATGTGGACACATACATTTAAATGATTAGTGATGCATTGTTTACTATTGGATATGAATTCTTAAAAGCCTTCCTGGTTTCTTCTTTCATAAATTAAGGTCAGCGTTAAGTTTTCCTCTTTCTATGCTAGTTAGACCGCAATCATAACTTTGCTTAATCTTCCATTTGTAGGTAAATGTATTGGTTGTGGATTTTGAATTCTATAAATCACTTAAAACTCACTTTACTATCTGTAGTACTGTGCAGGACTGCTTTCTGAAGTGTATTATTGAGCGATACAAGTACTTCCTCTGTGAATATCTATGTCATTTTCTGCCTTTTACTGATCTGTCTGTATATTTTAAATTACATTGTTCTTCTTTATCATCATATTATGTTATGCTTTCTCTACAATATAGTTTTACTGTAACTTGGTTGTAATTAGGTTGTGACTGAAAAGGGTCCCTGTTGTCTAGGTCTACTTCACTTACCTGGTACAGAAAATAAATAAATGAATAAATAAATAAAGACACCTCTTACTGTTCCACTTAAATTCAAATGCTAATGTTTTCTAGCATCATGGCTGCCAACTGGAGGTGTACCACTTAATTTCAAATTCTAGCTGCCCAGTAAGAGAATTGCACATTATGTGCACATCTTATGCTGGCATAAAATTTAAACTGTAGAAAGTTGGATCCATGTAAGGCTTTGTAAAGGGCAAAAGCAACAACCTGCTCACATTTATCACTATTATCACATGTGTGGATCACAGTGTATAAAAGGAAACATAGCTAATTTCTGTGTGCATACACAAGCATTCCTCAGTTTATTTATGATGCATACTGTGAAGAAACAAGCACATACCAGCTGCTCAGGGAGTGGATGATTGAAAGAAGCACATCTGTTAACTTCACTGAGTGAAGTGCAGCAAACATCAGACACTTGAGGCTGTTACACCAATGTGAGAAAATAACATTGTGTTTATTAGACTTATTTGTCAAATACTAAAGATCATTTCACTCAAAAAACTCCATAATTGTTCTTTTTAGTCCCCTAGGTCAACATTTTTTATAATTTACATGTTCACTCCTATTCATTCTGGAGTCAAACAGCACAGTTGTAAACGGTATTCAATGATGTCACACTGCGCTAGAAGAAGTGTGACACATTAGGAGCCGAGCACTTCTGCTAGACCCCTAAATGATGCCCCTGTATTGACAGTAATACAAATGGGAAAGTATTCATTCATACACACCCATATCCTGCTTCTTCTAGATGTACCACTCAGATATGTGGAACTGCGGTACTGGTGGAGGAGCAAGAGCAAACAATTATAATCCACACAGTGCAGAACTAGAAAGACAGACAATATAACATGCAGATAATGGTGGTGAGGTATGGAGTTTTCTTAATTATGTGCTGTTTTGACTGTGCCTTTCATACTTCACATGCTTGAGCCTGCTCCCTTAATTCATTCAGGGATGCTGTTAAAACAGAAATGCTGTTCCTCAACCCATCTTTAAATTCCCTGTATCTCCATCCTGGATTGTCATGGTGCATTTAAGCAATAACCTATGACTGGGTGTTGATAATTCTGGATTTACCCATAGTTGGTGTAGTTTGAACAAGAAGGCAAAGACTTGAGTCCCAAGCCACTTTCTGGCATCTATATTATGTTGGGAGAATTTACCATCAGAAAGACAAAAAAAAGCCTTCAAAATAACTTTTAATAGCCACCAAAAATTCCATTCATAAATTAGTAATGCCACACCCAATAAATGTACTCATCTAAGGATGGCTTTAGTATCTTGTCAGGTGATGCTTTACTGAGTATCTTTATTCTGA
>NC_056740.1:121097862-121132862 GCF_019279795.1 Protopterus annectens | reverse complement strand
ATGACGGAGTCATGTAGTTGTTGTTGAGAGACTTGAGTGCATGTGTGATCTGACAAGTCCTTGTATTAGACAGACAGCTGACCATAACCTTCTCCTTGTTTAACCTGGTGAGTGGGGTGTCTGTATATCTCACTTATAGAGTCACCTATAACTAAAACATTTGGAAGAGATGTGCATTACCTTAAGGGCTTATTTGGTGAATTACTGGTGCTAGTATTTTTTATGTGTACTGGGTGCTTTGGGCATAGTGTTAGGTGTAGCATGTTTGTGTTTTGTAGGTCTCTGGTGCTTAGGTAGGTTTCTGGAGAGTATTTCCACATTTAAAGGCATTTGGGTGCATATTATGAGTAAGAGTTAAGGTGTGTGAGCTGACAAACTGTTTACTGTTGCTGTTCTGGGCATGAGAGAGCAGTGATTCCAGATTCTTAGTGCAGGAGCATCTCTCACAAATTGTACTTGAGTGATTTAGGAGTAAGGGGTTGTCAGTGTACATGAGGCAGTTGCTGCACTGCCTCAAAAAAACTATGTCAACCAAGCTAGCAGGAGAAACAGAGGGAAACTGACAGTCCATAATGCAAGGTTTGACACTACTATCTCCACAGAAAAGGAGAAAAAGATGCGGGTCTCTGGTAGGGGGCTATTTTAGGGGACTAACCTATGGGGTGTACAGTAGGAGGTCTATAACAAAGGGGATCTGTACGGGTTGATGTTGATAGCTAAGAGATAAAATCGCTGCTGGGTGATTTACCAAACAGATGAGAGCTGTTTAAGAAGTACTCTGTTACATAGCAACTGCTTCTAATGGAAACATTTAGAACCACCAACAGTTACCCCCTCTGTGTGGTGGTGCATAATGGTGCATGACGCGCAAACAACAGCCAAACAGCTAATACAAAAAAAACAGTGAAAAATGTCAAACTGAGCCCTGAACCAATGAAACAGCTCCAACTGAGTCCTCAACCAGTAACCTTCAATTAGATAGTCCTACCATACACTCCTGCCATGAGGGTTGATAACTGTTACATGTTTTTATGACAGTTACCAGTCATGTATTTTTTTGCTTCTTTGATATTGCACTGTACATGATTGGGTTTCACCAGAGCCCAGCTGAATGTAACATTTGTGCTCAGCCTTCCTTAAATATAAAATGAAACAAACATGCCTTAGTGGTGTTTGGTGCTTCATATCTTCCTCAGTTGTTCTTATTGTTACCTGATTAGGCACTTAACTTTGCTATGAGTAGCTGCTGCATATGCAATGTATTCAGTCTGATATGCATTGTCTTGCAATATCACTATATTTACATTCTCTTTATTACCTTCATATCTATGCATCCTGCAATATCTCTGTATCTACACATATTGTAATCCTTTGCATTTAGGTTCATAGGTTCATAGGTAAGTACTAGGCTATCTGCCCAACGGCATCTATAAGCCTAGCCAGAATGAGTTGGCTTTCGCCGCCCTTTTTACAGTACGTTATGTATTTAATTTAAATATGCATTTATCAATCAGTTGACAACTGAGTACGTTTCTGCAAATTCCACAATGGAGTCATGTCAGCTCCAAAAAAAGGGTGCATATGACTCAGGCAGCATGCCAATGGCCAAATATGTGGCCATTGGCAATATAACCCGATGCCAAAATATTAAAAATATAATTTTTTTTTTCGGCGATGTTTAAACCCAGCGCAGCCCCGCGCAAACGGGCTGCGCTGTGTAAAACCATAAAAAAGAAGGTTATAAACCCACAAATGTGGGTTTCATGCAATACATGGAATGACAATGCAGGGACCAGCAGACCAAAAACAACATGGCCACCGTGTAGTGGTTGCTAAGGGGGGAAGCTGAGTCTAAGACATGTAACTAAGCATTAGTAGGCAATCTCATGTAAATGAGGGTTAGGATACTGAATCTCACAGTCACATAGCAAATGAGCACAGTCTGAGTAGTGTAAAAGATACATAACGGGGAGGAATAAAGTAGGAGATAGGTGACATCACAGGGGGGAATGGTAGAAAGAAATGCAGTTCATTGGAGGTCAGTATAACATGACAGATGACAGACACATATCATGGAAAGAGGTGTGCCACTAGATAAGTCAGGGAAAGTCAAGAAATGGAAGGTGTACACTGTTACTTACACCAAAGTTTCTTGCTGGGCGTGCATGCGCACGTGTGCATGCCATGAAGCGCGAGTATGGCAGTGTGTGCGCGTGTAAGGCAGACTGAACATGTGGGAGCGTGTTGGGAGATGTTTAACACCATTTGGACTGGTGTGTGCGCATGTAGGGCAGACTGAGCATGTTGGAGGCTGTTGGCAGATGTGTAACAGTGTTTGCGCGGGTGTGCGCGCGTTTTAACCCAAATAAGTAGATTCTGAACCATGTAAGCACGTGTGCACGCGTGTAAGCCACTGTGAGCGTGTTTCTGCTGGTATGCACGTTGCTCCCCCCTGAGGAAACAGAAAGGAAAAAGGAAGCAACAGAATTAATAGGAAGCTAGCAGGGATAACTGCTGAAGCTAGCAGGTGAAAACAATTAGAAGCAGGCAATTACACAGGCAGAATAGTAGCCCAGCCCAGCACTTAGAACTCTGCAAACAGTAGTGCAGGATGTTTCTCTTAAGAGACACTGCAAGACAGGAGTAAGCTAATAGAAGTGAAAACTGAAAAACTTCACTCAGAGCAGAAATGTTAGGGGCTGCCATAGCTGTCATAATGAGACATAGGTGACTTGCTGAGGGTGGTGACAATGCAGATGGTGCCAGACAACCCACAGTGAGGAGACGGAGAAGAGTGTACAGGCCCAGGGTCACCTACCACGGGTTACATGAGCTGGAGATAGTAGAGCACTATAGAGTGGACAGAGAGCTCCTGCAGCAAATTGTTGAGCTGTGCAGGCCACGCCTCACACACAGAACCAACAGAGGGGAACCCATCCCAGTGGAAACCAAGGTATGTGTTGGCCTAAGAATACTAGCAACAGGTACCTTCCAGAGACCAACTGGTGATAAGATGGGGATATCACAGGCATCAGCCTCCAGGGTACTGCACCAGTTCCTGGATGCCATGTCAGCACATGTCGGTGATCATGTATATTTCCCCAATGCCCGTAAGGTATTGGCCAGCAATATGTGTCTCTTCCAGCAAATAGCAGAATACCCTGAGGTAGTGGGTGCAATAGACTGCATGCACATACACATCAAAGCACCAGCCAGTGAGCGGGGTAGGGCCTACATTAACCGCAAGGGCTTCCCCTCCATCAACTGCCAGGTCGTGTGTGATGCCCAGGGCATAATAATGAATGTGTGTGCTGGCTGCCCTGGGAGTTACCACGATTCCCACATCTGGCATTTGACGCAGCTGTACCAGACATTTGCCAATGGGGACATCCCACACGGACACCTAGTGGGGGATGCAGGTTATGCACTGGAGCCGTGGCTGATGACACCCATCAGAAATGCACACACACCTGAACAGGGACGCCATAATGAGGCACATGCACAAACACGTAATGTAATAGAGCGTGTGTTTGGGCTGCTCAAGTCACGGTTCCGGTGTCTGGACACATCTGGTAGAGCCTTGCAGTACACACCAACTACATGTACCCAAATTGTCATGGTATGTGCTATGCTACATAATATGATCTTGCGAAAACAGCTGCAGCAGGACCAGCATAGGGCTGGGCCAAACAGCCCCCCACCATTGCCAAGGCCATCACAGGCAGAGCGTGACTCGGAGGAGGAACAACCTGAGCCTGCCCCAGTAGACAGAAGGAGGTGTGCCCAGTATGCCCTGGCCTTGGCAAAGAGGCAACACATAGCACATACACTGGCTCAGTAGGAACCCTGGGAATGATACCCCCTCTGACTCACTCAAATAATAACATGGATGCCTAAAATGACATGACCGCTCACAAACATGTACATGGAAGTGTAATATGTGCATCCAACAGAGGCAGCCCTGCAGCACCACCTGAGGCATGAATGCCATGTGTTACGTAATGTAACACCATGTACTATATGCACACCTGAGCACCCTAACATACACCCTCACCAAGGATGAAGCCACAAAATGATGATGGGATGATCAAGTGCAATAACTGGCTGAAGTAATGCAGTTATTCAAAGGGGAGCCAATGTGTTTCAGGCTGGGAAGACATGCGGAGCATGACATGATGCACCACCTGCTAGGGGTGGCGTGCACCTATCATTCCATGCCCCATGGATACTGGCAAAGGCTGTCAGTACCCATAGCATGCCCTGAATAGGTAAGTCTCAAAACACAAACCCACCTTCATAGGTACCACAAGGGATAGGAACCTAGATGTAATGCTACCCAATGCCAGAAGTCTAAACAGCAAGATGTGTGCAGTGTAAACACACAGTATGGAGAATGTAGATACCAGTCCTGTAATAGAGAACTGGGTCAAGGCTCACATCAGCACCCTAACACTACCAGGTCACACCTCATACTGTGCTGTACAGCCGCAAAACATGGAACAAGCTACAAAAGGAGGGTGACTAGCAATAAATGTCAAGGATAACCACACCCCCATGTTGGTACCACAACAAGAAGCAGCATGGATTAGCCATGGTCAAATACCAATGGCTAAAACCGCCTCCCAGTATATAGCCTGCTGCAGACTACTGTCCTAATACCAGGAACTGCACCTGGCCTATGTCGGAATACATGAATATATCAAACCCCCCAAACCACATTATATTGCTTGACTGAAAATACCCAGACACACATTGGGAGCATTATACTAGCACCAACACAGTAGGAGAAAAGTTCCCAGAATCCATAAACCAAAATGCCCAGGAACAACGTACCACTCCCACAAGAGGGGTAACATACTGGATGTGATAATCAGCAACATGTGTACTGGATGGCAAGATGAGAAGTGTATCCCTCACTGGTAAGACCAGACCATAGAGTAATCACACTGGATATACACATCCCGACCCCAGTCCCTGGCCAGAATACCACAGTGAAAAACACGTGTAAAGCATAGGTTGCAGCCCTCCAAACTGATGTTGAATCCATGAAAGGCTCTGTGCAAGTGCAGAATATGGGACACACCACAGAACATGTTATACAGGCATTCCATGAACACAGCCAGGAATGCTTGGAGTATGCAATCACAAATAACAACAACACACAATGCCATACACACAGGCATCTGGTATGCTGGACTCCAGCCATTACCAAACCATGCAAGAGAATGAGGAAGCTACCACATGATAGAGCAAACATAAAAAGGAAAGTAATCACTGACCAGTAGTATGGCAATAACATATGTCCACACATACAATCCACTAAGTCCAGCCACAACAAGTAGAATCTGTGAATCCAGAGGCAATGTGACACCTGTCCCAGGTACACAGACAACCACAACACCCCCCAATAAATACAAATATATGTGATAGATGCAACCATGTATCCAAACCAGAGGTTGAGCTCCACCAACTCAGTACTGTCAAAACTAGTCAGGAGGAGAAGGTAACCACATACACCACAAACCCAGTCCCACATAGACCTACCACAACTGTAAACCAAACACATAAACACAGAAAAATATTCCTGGAGGCCCTAATTACAAACACACCACACCAACAGATGCCTCCAAAGCAGATCACAAGCAACCACAACCTCCAAACATAGCACATGCAATGAATAGTACACAAAGCTGGTGTGCCAAACAGTCACAGGCCAGAAGGAGAAACAACATGCCTGATACAGTTGTAATAGGTGTCTGTATAGGCAGACACACTGCTGTCCCACTCACCAGACTGAACAAGGGAAAGGTTAGAGTAAGCTGCCTGTAGGCTGCCACAAAATGCCACATAACACAAGTACGCAGGTCACCCCAAAGCAAGCAGAAATATGATGCACTCAATGTCCATGCTGGTGTGAATGACCTGAGATGTACTGCCCTGGTCTACATGAAAAGAGACATGGATGATCCCTCTGAGTATGTACCCCAGGCCGGTATGATACTGGCTGTGTGCAGCATCCAACCCTCACCAAGAATGATGCCACAGTACAAACACAGAATGATCATGTTTAACAGCTGGCACAGTTACAGCTGTCAGTCCAAGAGGGTCTAATGTCTGTCTGCTTGAGATGTCAAGCATGACAAGCCATGCTGCTGTTCCAGGGATGGCTTGCACCTGTTACCCCTGTGCGTCTGGATAATGGATAAGGCCTTTGCCACCTCCATAGAGCCGTATGTAGGCAAGGCCAAAAAGACTACCCACCACCCTAGAAAACATAAGTGGTAGGAAACATAAGGGTAATGCTGACCAATGCCAGATGTGTAAACTGCAATATGCATGCCCCTGAGGCACTTCCCATTATGGAGAACATTGATGTCTGTGCAGTGACAGAAGCCTGCTGCAAGCCTAGTGATAGCACACCAGCACTACTAGGTTATACCACATATCATGTGTTATGGCCCCAACACCTTCACCAAAACATCAAAGGAGGGGGAGTATCCCTATGCAGCACAGACACCCATATGGCCAGGTAACTGACAATGCACAAAGCAGCAGAGACCACCCATGTGCACCTAAGTGTAGTCCAAACTGCTGTACAGTCTGTAGCATGCGACAGACCACACTCTCACACACAAGAACTCCACCCAGACATCCTGAAGACACTGGACAGTATGAATGTCCCACCAAATACCAGACAAGGTACACACGAATTACCACATAGGTGGCAAACCATTATGTATGCAAGGAGTAATCAGGGACCTAGGGACACAAGTCGACAGTAATCTGTCATGTGACACTCACAATGCCAATGTGGCTAGGAAGATTGTCGATATTGGACACTGTATCATGAAAGGATTCACATCTACATCAACAGAGGTCACTGTGCCGCTGTACTGTTCCCTTATCAGATCCATAATCTAGTACAATGACTCATATGGGATGTACCGTATGTGACACCTGCAGCGGTTTGGAAGACCTCATAGTTACCCCACCAAGAGGATAAAGGGTGTGAAATATATGTCATATGCTGCCTGGCTGTAGACACCCCAGCTGAATGCAGTCACAGACTGCCTACACAGAGGCATTGTATGTCTGTTGTACAAGGCCGTGTCCAACACAGGAGTAATGGACATGCTCCACCACAGGAAATCAAAGCCATTGGAGCTGTGAGAGTGACAGATGTCAGCCTCAACACATAATGAAATAAGATGTGCTGGAGGGACAGATACATAACCCAGAGGCTCCCCACACCCAGAAACAGGATCCCAATCCATGTTAGGCAGAGCCCCTCACTGACACCCCTCAACAGGAATATTGCCAAGTGGATGGATGATCGTACATGTATACTGGGGGTCTTCACTGTGTCACGACCAGACAGAGGCACAGTAAAGAAATTCATAAATGGCCATAATAGAAACATAGCAAGGGGTGGCGAAAGACACACACACTCTGGCTAGGCTTACTAATGTCCTAGGGTGGATAGCCTAGTATGAACCCATGAACCTATGAAGATACAAAATGTACAGGACACTAAGGATAATCACAACGCTTACCTAACTGATGGTAGGAACCATGTTGGGCATCCACAGATATGCTCCAAATCACACAGATATTACAAACAACATACCAAACACACACACATATTGCTAACATACAACCTGACAGGTGCAGTGCAAACACCCCCCAGAGTGCAAAATATCTATCCCAGCAGACTGCTGGTCCCCTGACATTGCAGATGCTGAGGTAACAGCCATCATCTGCAAAGCAAAACACACAGCAGCAAAGGTATGTGATGGTGTCCTGGGCTGAGGCCAACATGGACTCCAAGAATAATGGAATGCCAAATCACACTACTGCCCAATGTCAGCCTTACCACAGGATATGTACCCAAAGAGCAGTGTACAACAACAGTGGTCCTTCACAACAAAGGTGTTGCCTGAATGGATACTGCAAACTACCACCCCAGGATCCTGACAAGCTTGGTCTGCACAGCTATGGAAAGGATCAGTATGTACCACAGACAGAAGGCTATTGTGGACCTACTGATACTGCACCCTACACAGTGTGGCTGTCCTAACTGCAGATCCTGCCCCTAAACATGTTTGACCCATTTGAAGCAGTCATTAAGGTCATTGATGAGGGCAATGTGGTCCACACCGCGTAGCTGGACCATGTACATGCTTCTAGACAATACCATATGAGTTCAGTATGGATATGTTCACCAGCTTAAATATATACCCCTATGTCAGTAGAGGGGTTGCAAACCAGACCAAGGACAGAACTAACATGGTCAGACATGCCGCATCCATGTCAGACTACAAAGCAGATATGAGTGGCATCCCACAAGGCCTGGTCCTGCCCCCCCCCGTTCTGTATATATGTCCCATAGGTATAGGCCAACATGGAAGGACTGTGACTGAACATGTATGCAGAGGAGTACAAACAGCCCACCATATCCGACCCCCAGCTGACACAAGCAACCCACAAAAGGGCCACCTACAAACAGACAACTGGAGCCATAGCCATGTCAGCAAGCTAATTGCAGAACTGTGTATAGACAACCACCGTGGATATACAGTAAGTGCCCACAAATTACCACACAGGTGTTAACCCATGACGTACCTAACATGTAATGTGAGACCTGGGTACAAAAGGTGATAGATATCCTGCATTGGACAAACATGTGGCTGTAATGTTCGCAGAAATATATACTATATACCCACCCAAACATGAAGGTTGGCAGATGTAGATAAGGGGATGTCACTGTGGCTCTGCAGTCATCCTCCATCAGCATCACAATTGACTACAATAGCCCCTGTGGGATATACCTCAGCAGACACCTCCATCAACTGTAAAGTCCACAACAGTACCCCACCAGGAGTAGCAAAGGGCATGAACAGATGCCATGTGTTGCCTGAGTAAACAAACTGCAGCCCCACACACTGCCATACTGCCCAGCTACAGGCAAGCTGTGCCTGATGTATGAAGCCATGTCCAACCTGGAATCAATGAACATGCTGCACCTTGTACAATCTGAATGGCAGTGAGCTATGCACATGAGAGACCTGAACCCCAGCACTGACATACATAGGACAAGCTGTACAGAATGATCCATAACACAGAAGGCACCCCCACTCTTCAGTAAACTCCTGGTACAGGTCAGCCAGACAGTCACTTATCGACACCCCTCAAGAGGAATCCTGATGAGTGGATGGGAGATGGTAGGCTAACCCTGGGTATCACTGTTATGTCAGAGGTAGACGGAGGCACAGTATACTAACCATGACATATGTCATGGCAAACTCCAGTTACAATGTGTGTCGAAGGACAAACACACCCTGTGACTAGCATCAAAATGGCCTAGGGAACATCGCTAGTGTTTGCCAATGTCCACCCATGTTGTGGAATACACTACCAATGTTGGACGAGCCTGGTGTAGGTAGTCCATATCTGAACATAATGCAACATGGTCATATGTGCACAACTGGCCCCTACACAGTCTGTTGTGCTCACTATGAAGATGTCAAGCAGTCATAGGACTAAAGCCCAGGATACTGTCCACCACAGTGAAAGTACTGAACCAGTACACTATACGGTACTACAGTGTTAGGTCATTATGAAAGTATGTTGAGAACTGTCTGCAAAGTATCCCATGCAATCCCTGCAGGCACAGTATAATCCCTATTGTGGCAGACACGAAGCAGTTGGCCAGTTAGTACACAACATGACACCCAACACACAACCATAAACGTGAGATATTGCTGAAGTTCACACACACCCAAATATGTGGTGGACTTCAGAGTGCAACATATGGAAAGCTCACACTGGGCATGCTCGCACACTTAGGCCATATCTCCGTTTAGCAGTTGGCCACACATATCTGGTATTTGTACGTGTCAGTCCAGGAACCAACCACAACACAGCAATCTGCCCAGTGCACACAGTAAATGACTACAGAGACATAAGTGATATAGTGGATCGCTGTCATATGCAAACATCTTCCACAGATACACAAGTTGGTCATAGGAACAGGGAATGCTATGGCAATAAAGACCTGCAAATAGTAGAACAGCACAACAAATATTGTGCATCCGACAATTGAATATATGGGTGTAGAGGTCAATACTAGGCTTGTTGCCCTAGGGAATGACAGCTCAGCCAAAGTGTGCTTGGCATCTGCATCCCCAGTACAGTAGGCTACTGTGCCACTGTAAAGTAGGTTACAGAAGGCAACATGTGAGGCTAGTGAGCTGTGCCTGTGTCAAGCAGGGGCAACGTGGAGGTCCCAGGGATTTAATGTGCTAAGCCACAGCCATGTTGTCGGTGTGTGCAGGAAGAGGGCTGCTGAGGATCTCTGACAGTAAGTGTCCATCAATAACAGACTGAGGGGAGCCCTGTCTGCATTCTCTGGACAATTCCATTGTCAACACTGTGTTGTAATGATTATGTGTGAATGAAGTGCCATGCCGGAACTGTTCACAGATGTCCTCCCTCTGTGGGCTACAGTTCTGCAATGTATTAGCTCACTGTGTCTGTTGTACGGCTCGTATATGGCTGGTGTACACCTGACAGGTGTCTTGTTGTGGAACAGTCATGGGTATATGTGGGATAGCATGATCAATGCAAACCGTACACATGCTCATAGAATGCAATTGTCAAGGATTATGCTGAGTGGCCATTATAGTCCCCCAGCATGGGTCCTCTGAAGTTGTCCACCCCAGTCTTCACAAGTGTAGAGTCTGTTTGTGCTAAATACAGTTTGTGTGCAGTGACAACCTTGCCTGGGGGTGGAGATGGGATATGGATGTCCAGGGAAAGGTGGGTATGGTCAGATATCCACAATGGTGATCTACCTCTGGTGTGGAACAGTGAGTACCCACGTTGAAGATGGACAGGTGCAATATGTATTCCCCCATGTGGCTGTGGTGTGTGGTTCTGCCATAGCACATGGACCCACAAATTGTAGTGGCTGTAAGGTAAAGTGGTAGAGGCCTGAGTAGTTCTCACACACAATATGCCTGTACCTGATGTTAACAACTGGAATGGTGTATGTGAACACCTGCATATCCCGGCACTATTCCCAGGGAAGCTAAGTGTGTGTCCTGGATGTGGGTGTGCTGTTCTGGACTGGTTCTGTTGTGTGTTACAGGTCCTCTGGTCACAAAGCATGGTATAGAACATAACCTGCCAGTGCGATGTGCATATCTGACCCTGACATAGGTGGCTGCAAATGCATATATATGCTATCCCCCACCTGACAGGTAGTACTACATGTACATACCTCTGTAGAAAGAAAGATGTCAGCACCCTATAAATACTGCAGGTGCAGAACAGATGCCCAGTAATTTGGATAGTGCGCTCTGCTAATGCGTCTCCCTCAACTGTCATAATATAGTTAGGTAGGGGTTTGAGTCCTGCAAATGCTCAGTGTGTGTGTGTGTGTGTGTGTGTGTGTGTGTGTATGAGGGGGGTTTGTGTGGGTGAAAGGCTGTGAGAGGGAAATGTCCCTTTTGGCAACTGGGAAAACACACTACAGGATGCACATTCCCCTTTCTAAACACTGATGATGTCAGCACCCTATAAGTAGAGCAGGAGAAGAGAAACCTCCCAGTAATGCAAATAGCGTGCTCTGCTAATGTGTCCATCTCGAGTGTCATAGCATAGTTAGGTAGGGGTTTGAATCCTGTAAATGCTCAGTGTGTGTGCGGAGGGGGATAGTGTGTGTTCAAGACTGTACGAAAGAAATATCCCTTTTGGCAACTAGGAGAACACACTACAGGATGCACATTCCCCTTTCTAAACACTGATGATGTCAGCACCCTATAAGTACAGCAGGAGAAAAGAAACTTCCCAGTAATGCGAATAGCATGCTCTGCTAATGCGTCTGTCTCAAGTGTCATAACATAGTTAGGTAGGGGTTTGAATCCTGAAAATGCTCAGTGTGTGTGGAGGGGGTTAGTGTGTGTACAAGTCTGTGTGATGGAGATGTCCCTTTTGGCATCTGTGAAAGCACTCTACAGGATGCACATTCCCCTATCTCAGCAAGGATGATGTCAGCACCCTATAAGTACAGCAGGAGAAAAGAAACCTCCCAGTAATTCGAATAGTGCACTCTGCTAATGTGTCTCTCATGGGTGTCATAATATAGTTAGGTAGGAGTTTGAAACTTGTAAATGGCATGTGTGTGTGTTTGGATGTAGGGACTCTGTGTGTGTGTTTGGATGTAGGGACTCTGTGTGTGTGCAATTCTGTATGAAAAACATGTGCTTTTTTGAAATCAGGAGATCACACTACATGATGCACATTACCCTTTCCAAACAGTGATGATGACAGCACTCTATACATATAGCTGGAGAAGAGACATCTGCAGGTAATCAGAATAGCGCAACCTGCTACAGCGTCATTCTCAAGTGCCATAACATATTTAGGTAGGGGTTTGAAACCTGCAAGTGTGTGTGTGTTTGGATGTGGGGAGTTTGTGTGTGTGCATGTCTGTACGAAAAAGATGTTAGTTTTGACAATCAGGAGATCACACTACCTGATGCACATTACCCTTTCAAAATACTGATGATGTCAGCACCCTATAAGTACAGCCACAGAAGAGGAACCATCTAGTAATCCGAATAGTGTGCTTTGCTAATGCGTCTCTCTCACGTGTCATGACTTAGGTAGTGGTACGAATCCTGCAAGTGTGCGTGTGTGTGTGTGGGGGTAGTAGGGTGTGTGTAAATGCAAGTGTGAGAGAACAGATCCTTATGGCAAATACTACAGTACACTAGCTGCTGCATATTCCCCCAGTAAACACAGGGGATGTCACCACACTATCAGCACAGCCAAACAGGGCTAGTTGGCCAGTAATGCCAATAGTGCGCTCTGCTACTGGGTCTATTACCATTGTCAGAGTACAGATAGGTATGTTTTGGTAACCCACAACTGCCACGTGTGGTTGTGTTACACATTATGACCTTGTGTGGGTTTTTGTGCATAACAATGCATGCCATTGCCTAAACCAGCAATGGCATTGCACACATGATGTATGTGTGTGACACATACACATAAATACCTGTGACCTGCAGTAGTTACCATGTCTGACACATGCCTCGAGTGGATAAATGGTATTTGCAATGTATACCAATATGACTGTGTCTTACTGTGCAGGGGGCACACGCGGTATGTGTCTATACAGTGTGGGTGTATATGGTAAAATACCTACAGCAGGGGATACACATCTGGTCTGGGCCATATAGTCTACATGTAGTCGATGTACAGGTGCTGCATGTTCCCATCTGTTGTGGGAGTGGTAACATGTCATTCCACTGCAATTCAGTGACCACATGCTGTGAACCCTTCAACTAGTGTGTTGCAGCTACAGTAATGCTCACGCACAATGTTTGGCTGGATGCAGTCCAGCCATATAAAGACAGTTCTTGAGACTGTCATATTGCTAGTGTTGTTATAGAGGATAGGTGGTTTTCCTGTGTATGGGAGGGTTGTGTGTGCCAGGCTATGAACCAGATGGCAGTCCGACACACTGTTAGCTGCACATGATTAGGCCCTGATGCTTTGTGCTGTGCCAACAACCTGGAGGTGTGTGTATCTGTGGTGCCTTGGGATACCACCCCCCTGTCCATGTGTGTTACATGTGTAGGGGACGACAGGCATGGTATGAGGCATAACCTGTCAGTGATGGGTTACACCTGTGAGCCATGAATCAGGACTCTGGTACTGCACAGACATTGCAGTTTACCGTGCTGAGGACAGTGTCCAGTGCATGCATCTTGCAGTGTACACTGCTGGTGTTATGTAGCAGCACTGTTAGTGTCCTAACCTGTGTGATACCCGCGGAGGTGGCTATGTAATCCGTGTCCTGCAGCATAAGGCAGTATGTGTGTATCAAGGTGCTTCGTCAATATACATCGGGCCATGGGTGTCACATGCAAGATGACCCTTGCACATCATTGTGGCTTCCCTAGCATGTAAGCACACGTTGACAGCCAGCGGATACCCTATGAATGACATTGGAGGCTGAGCAGAATGTAGACATACAACACCCTTCCTACATATAGTGGTAGCATACCTGGTGAGGGTATGTTGGCAACCAAGATCAGGCTCATACTGGCCCATGCCACATGCTGAGAGATCCATTCTATGTTCCCTATCATGTAGTCCAGGGAGGTATGTCTCAGGTCAGCCATAGTGGCATGGTCAATGAGTGAGTCATATGTGTCCATGCCTCTGACTGACCTGTATGCATGTGTTCTGTGGTGGACCATAGTGCCCCTGAGGCATATCACTGTGACCTTCACCAGATACAGCCTGTTGAGTGGGACCCCAGTGCAGCACCCAAGACAGGTACCTGACACATCTGTAGCAGGTGTGTTGTGTAGCCCTACAGGCTGTGAGTGTGTGGCACACGGGATGTGTGTGCCATGTGTGGCATGTGCTCTGTTCCAATGGAGCATATGCCTGTGTGCCAGCAGCGGAGGTGTGTGATGCTCAGGCAGGATGCTACTCTGAGTCTCCACGTATGCCCCAGTGTGCTCAGCATGCTGTCAGTGCATGTCTATGTCTGACTTGTATTGTAGTCACTGTAATATGACATGCCACCTGACAGGGTATGGCATTACTGGGTTCAGAGAGCTCAGTCACCAGATTGGCTATGTGGTGGCATCCCACACATGTGTTGTACATTCCTGGCCAAAGGTGATGGCTGACTGCACACATGTGGCAGCTGTGACATTGCCACATGACTCACATAAACCACAACTGGACCATAGAGGTGATTCACAGGTTACCTTTGCACATGCTACCCTAGTAGTGTGATTGCCATAGTGGGTACCAACACATAGGGCCAATGGGGAACAACATACTGAAGGTGTGTATGTGTGGGTGTACTGCTACTGTTTCATAGCACTGGCATATATGACTGCACACGTGGGTAAATGCCAGGTAAGACATGTGCAATGTGTCACAGGCAACGTACATGCAAACAGGACGGACAGTGACGTTCTGTCATGTGTAAACTTGACATACGTATCGTACGCTATGCAGATGTCACTAGGAGTCCACAGAAGCACTGTAACTCTGCATTGTAGGTGTAAGCAGTGTTCCAGGGAACCCCAAGTGAACATGCATGCAAACAAAGCTACAGTAAGCAGGGCTGGAAGTAGTTTGTTGTACAACAAAGAAGGGGTAACACTAACAGTAAGTAACAATGCAAATATGTAGGCACTATCAACATGTACCCAGGAATACACAGTGCAGATGCCCATGGTAGAACTGATATTATGTCATAGTTAATTGTGATTTGGATTACATTGGTACTGCACACATATCAACATGCACAAACATCCACATTGCATAGTCGTTGTGGGCAACTTGACACCATTACTGTACATGTCCACCATTGCAAATCACTACTTGCGTTAGCTTCCCCCCTATGCTACCCATGTATGCGGCTATCTGTTGACATCCTTACCACTGGCATGCAATTATGTGCAGCTGTTACACTTTGGTACGTACTATGGGTGCAGATGACAATTCAGGACATTCATACGGTTACTGCATCAGGCATGCTGGGATATACACACAGTCATATCAGCACACTGTACTGTTACCAACATGATACTACTAATACACTTCTATGTAGTCACCCTGTGCATCAGCAACGTGTTTGCCTGTTCCTGCAATGATGTTGGAGATTGCAGGAGGTGGCACAGTGTCATCATATGCACAGGGTGTGAATTGGGTATGCCTGAGTCTGCCACTGATACCACCAATTGACATGTGTGTGTATGTGTGTTGGTGAGGGGCAGCAGTACAGGGTGGGGCACTGTTGGTGCAGTGTGTGCGTGTATGTGGTCACCCTAGGTGTTAACATTTCACATGTGTGTATGCACGCACACAGTTCCACCTCATGGCTGTCATATACAGGGGTTTGTGGACAGCCACAGACTGCACCTGGCAGGTCATACAGATCAGTGTCTGTGGGCATGGACATGGTACCTGTGCCTGGCAGGGGTGCTACGGACCGTATCCAGTACTAAGCCAGTCTGAGTACTGTCATCAGAAGCGGGAGTGTGTTGACTGGACACAGGTCCCTGTTGGGACTGTCCAGAGCCACGTGCACGTGGCCTCCTGGGGCGTTCCAATGACAGCACAGACCCAGCATTGCTGGGGCTGCTGCTGGCACTATGGGGGCGTGCGTGGGCCTGTTGTCATCTGCGCCGACTGCCAGCTGCTGCTGTTGCTGGCATATGGCCACGTCAATGCCACAAACGCCCACCATTGCCCTGGCTCATGGACATTTGGTTGTGGAACTGCTGTAATATGTCCCCACAATGTCTGTCTATGACATCGGTGAAATTATGGATAGCATCCACGATGTCACGCATACTGTCAGTCATGGCTGTGCGACATGCTCTCAGCTCCCTCACACCCTGTCTGGTGTACCTTTCCATACGTGACTGTGCCTGCATGACAGCCCGAAACATAGCTGAGGTTGACAGACCTCTTTGGGCACGTCTGCCAGAGGCAGTACACCCACGGATGCTCCCACGAGAACCCATGGGTAACTGTCTGTGTGGTACCATCGCAGGATCCTGCCCATGGCTGCTGTGTGGGGAAGCATGTGCCACAGGTACCACATTACCCTGATCAATGCCCACTGTATCCTGTCCATCACCTAGGGACAATGGTGGCAAAGGATGTACTGGCAGGATGACTGTGCGCAATGATGGGGTTGACAGCTGTGTACTGTCAATTGGCTGACCAATGGTGGACCCTGACACACCTTCCTGTACCATTACACAGATATCATCATTACCAGTACCTGTGGCACCAGATTCAGGTTCCCTGCTGCAGGACACCAGAGCAGCACCAGAACCTGTGGGAGGAAGACAGGAAACACAGTTTACAGTGTCCACACATTGTTACCAGTGATGCACTTATGCACACATGCACACATGCACACATGGACACATGCACACATGCACACATGGACACAGGAACACATGCACACATGGACACAGACACATGCAGACATGCACACATGGACACATGCACACAGGCACACATGCACACAGGCACACATGCACACATGCACAAATGCAGACATGCACATGTGGACACATGCACACATGGACACATGCACACATGCACATGTGGACACATGCACACATGGACACATGCACACATGCACACGTGGACACATGCACACATGGACACATGCACACATGCACATGTGGTCACATGTACACATGCACACATGCACACATGCACACGTGGACACAGGCACACAAGCACACATGCACACGTGGACACAGGCACACATGCACACATGCACACGTGGACACAGGCAGACCTGCACACATGCACACATGGGCACAGGCACACCTGCACACATGCACACCCCGCAGTATACACACAGAGCACTACTGAGTTACACTAGTGTTACTAGCACTATCAGGACTATTATAGGTATTGTTAAACACACTCACCAGCATGGATGGCCTGCCTTGCTGTAACCCCAGAGGGACCTGCAGAAATTATGAGATTAATGTCAGTGGGCACAACTGTGCCATTGATAAAGCATATGATACAGTGCAGTAGTACACCAGTTGCCTTTCAGACATCAGCTGCTGATATTGCCAATATCACACATGCACAATTACATACTATGATGACAGCTACATACCACGGACACACCTTACACATGCATAAACTAACAGTGTACAGAACAGTCAAGTGTACATATGGCATATTACCTGCACGCTCCATGTCATGCTGCTGTGTGGATCCAGCCTCCATCATGATGCAGGTGTATTGCTGTTGCTGTTCCGGGGCTGGAGCCACAACACTTAGGAGTAGCCCCTCCAGTCTGGTGAGGGGGGGATGTGTGGCCACCCCACCTCCTGTGGCAACCTGTTGCCTGTGGATATCCGACGCACGCTGATGGACATTTCTGATTAAATCACTGCAGTGATGTCATACCTGCTCATATGTCCTATTATGCGTGCCAATGTCATTTACCCTATTGACAAGGTCTCGCCACAGTGCAGCCCTCTCCTGCTGATTCTGACTGGTGCAGGAAAACAGTATGTCATACTCCCGCACCAGGCTCTGGTGTATCTCCTCATCTTCCGCTGCAGAGTAGGCAGGATTACGCTGACGCACCATCTCCCTGGAAAAGAACACAAACAGGATATCAGCAGACTATGTCAGCAATATATGGCACACATACTTTACATGATACTCATGTGTAGTGATATACTACTACTCCCATATGTTGCATGTGTGTGTGTCTCGTGGTGGATACACAAGTGCATGGCCAGATATCAGTGCTCAGCCAACACCTGTGCAACAATACCTGCCACATTCCACACAACATAGTAGCATGCCCCATTGGTCAGCACACACTGACAGGTCCAATGCACAACCTCACTCTGGGGGTTCATCCCAAGGTAATGTATGTGGGATGCCATCCACTAGTGTGATGTGGACACAAGTTACTCGGCCTGGATATACATATCCCACCACCACCACCAGCACAGTAGACTACTTTGATATGTATGTGATTAGACAGTTATTCACTTGTTAGGACTGAGATGGTATCCATGCAGCACACTGGGCCAGTGGAAGCCACAACCCACACTGCTGACCCCTTTGCAAATGCTTACCATGGACATCCCACAGATTGCATGGAACTTTCACATACATTTCTAACCCAGACCCTATGCACAAAGGTTAGGCATCCTGTCCGGTGGACCTCAGACAGAGGCAGACTGTATAACAATAGCAGGAGGCTACTGCAAGACAGAGCAGATTCACATTAAGGGAAGGCATCTGTGATCAGCACTGGTACTACGGTACGGTCACTCATAACAATGGCCATGGCCTACTCTGGGAGGGAAATGGCCACAAACACTATGGATAACCACAAGGCCTTCTTCAGTTATGTTACACATATGGACCAAATGCCTCAGATATGCTCTGCATTAATACACACCTACTTAACATCCACCAAACACACAGATATTGGCAACATTCTTGCAGACAGGTTCGGTGCACGTATCCCCCCTCCTTCTCCCCCACCAGTTGAAATACTTATCACAGCTGTATGTAACCTCCCTATCATCTCACATGTCCAGGTGAGGGCTGCCCTCAGCAAAGCAGAACACACAACATCACTGTGACCTGATGGTATCCCTGGATATGTGCTACATGCACTCCAAGAGGACATACAACTGCATATAAGACTGATAATTAATCTTGGCCGTACTACAGGATATGTACCTGGACACTGGCATACAGCAACAGTGGTCCCACACCACTAAGGAGGCACCTCTACTGACCCTGGGAACTACCACATCATATGCATAACCGGCCTGGTCTGCTAAGCTATGGAATTATTCAGTATGGGATGCATATGCAGTGATATCGGGTACCTGCAGACACTTGTTCCCAGCCAGTTTGCCTTTGTGATGGGCTGATCCTGCCTTTTGAACCTGGCTGACCTTTCAAAACAGTCACTACAGCCATTGCTGAGGGCAACGCACAGACAACTGCTGCCAGGATCATGGCCTAACACTGATTGACATGTAATGTATAGTCATCCCCTTTTGGTGGAACTACATACACACAACATATCACATGGACATACCTATAGATACAGACCTATGACACATTTGGAGGGTTCACAGTATGCAGACTATTAACCTGCTACTTTGCATTACCTGTGTTTGTCACAGCTGGTTGCGTTACCACTGCTTCTGCTTCCTGCTGCTACTGTCACTGCTGACAGCTTAGAGTCACAGTGTGTAGCATGTGTTTTTTTTTTGTTTTTTTTCTCTCTGTCTTGGTCTGTCTCTCTCCCTCTCTCTGCTTCCAGGCAGTGCAATGAATGTATTTCATGTGTGGAGTGTTACTACAGGATGCTTTTGTAGGTATCTGCATAGGTCCATGTGATGGCCTCTGCACCAATTGTAAGCCAGCATTTGCTAATTGCATGCAGCCAGTTGTGTACTGATTGCAGTTCTCACTGTGATTTCAGGACAGTGCTATAAAAGGGTATGTGAGATACGCGTTGCCCTTTCAGATTGTAAGGGCGGGGACCATGCTGGTATGCTGTGGACACTGTTCTGTGAGTGTAAAGGTTAGTATCTCTCTCATGATTCAGGCTGTGTTGTAGATTCACATTTCTCCATTCCTCTCTCCTGTTTCCTGTAGTAAGTGTGTATGCACAATGACACCTACAACTATATATAGATATATATTTATATATATATATTTATATATATATATTTATATATATATATATATATATATATATATATATATATATATATATATGTAAATATACATACATTTATATATATACATTAACTGACATTGTTACCTACAAGCTACCAACTAGCATGGCTGTTTCTGTTCACACACTACTATTATGGGAATCCAGTAGTTTTGACAGTAATTCTAAATGACATGCTTTGTGTACTACACATCCAATATTCCCTTTACATTCATCCCTACTATTACATGTTATATTTATTTTAGCACAATGTTCTTGTATAAGAGTCATGGCTTAGTGGTAGGTCATACAGACTACTATTTCCAAGGTTCTGGGTTCAGGACTGACAGTGGGTTTTTATTTTGCTTTTGAACTGACTACAGGACCTGTCAATCAAAATGACTAAGTCACTTTTAAGCAGTTGTAACCGGGTTATCACTGGTTTGCGTGGAGCTCAAGCATGCGCACTGGCGTTTAGCTCCGCGCACACACGCGCACACCCGCTTACAACCGCTTAACAGTGCTTACTCTGGCGCACACCCGCGCTATTTTCTTTGAAAGAAATGAAAATGGGGAGACAGGAAAGTGGTGAAAAAGGGGTCACAGAGAGGGTAAGACAGTAGGGAAACAAGCTTGGGATTTGCAGGAGGGATGTAGGTAAGGCCCATAGCTGCCCATTTCTTCATCAGCAACAGCTGTGCATATGTATGTAATTTGTTGTGACATTTGAAACCTTCCACCCCTGAGAGAGGTGTCAGGACAACAATAATACTTGTTGTACAGCCAATTGTAATTGATAGTTTCCATGTCCAGCAGACATGTGTGCGGAATGGGCAGCTATGTATGGGGCGTAATTTTTTTGTGGGTACAGAGTGGTATGTCAGGTGAAGGAAGTCGGTATAGCTGGGGAGGTAGGTTGGGTAGGTAAACAGACAAGACAAACAAGATGCATACAGGGGCGGTGTATGACACGTGTGGGGGGGTTACACCATTGACGGGGACGGAGGTTTGGATATCCAGAGCCCATGAGCCCACAGATGGCAACAGTGGAAATGATATCCCCACCCATAGGCAGTTGCCACTGTTCCTTCACTGCCCAGGATGGGGCTGTGCTGGGGGCTGTGTAGGCCGGGCAACAGGCATGCCCGTAAGTTGTGCCACCTGTGCCTCAAGCTGGTGTAGGGGCTCGAGAACAGAGTTCCGGATCTCCCTACGCACCACAGTCCGGACGCTACGGAGGGTGAGTGGTGGTTCTCCTCCGGCCACACTTGCAGAGGGGGGATGAGCCCCATCCCCTGCAGCGTTTCCACCTGCAGGTGGCACAGGGCCACTGGAGGAGGGTCCAGACTGGGCACTAGTGCCAGGTGCACTCGCCAGCTGAGGTGGGGGAGGTGGGTCCGCTGGAACCCGCCTTCCCTGTCGTCCTATGTTTTGATTTATGTCATGACAGTTTGGGTTAGTGACATAGAATACCATTCACAATTAGTTGTAACAGCATGCATTAGTATTCCCATTAACCAAACACCCAGATATTCACACCATTGAACAGCGAGCAAAACACATGTATAATTTGAACAGCAATACACAGTCCAACAACATGCAGGGTTGATTGATGGCAACAGGCCATCAGGTTTGGATGTATGAACAGGGCAGATGCATTAACGGACATGCAAATATATATGACCCAACAGGACAAATGTCCAAGGGTGTTAATTGTGATTGCACATACCATTTTCACGTGGAATGGGTTATATGTGGTTATAGGGTGGGGTGAAGAAAATAATATTAACACCTTTGAATACCAATACATACGCTGTACATTTCTAATAGCTGCACATATATACACACTACTGTTCTAACTACAGTTTCCTATATGATAGCTACTTCAACTTGGTGATAGGACTGTTACTGCAACATCAATATACATTTTATTGTCCTTCATACGCATTCATATCTAGCTTTGTTCAGCTACATCATCCTGCTACATTTGCTTTATATAGCTATAGACAGGTGTGGATGTTTGGTATATCAGACAATCATACTATCTGCATATTGCAGACTGAGAGCAACATATCCAGATTTTGGGATACACATTCCAGATGCAGCAACACTTTGAACAGATTTCACTGTTTGGTTTTGATTCTCACATGCATTACATTCTGTCTTGACTGCAGTATACTTTATTCAGGGGTTATTACTACTGTATTGCTGGATTGGGTTATATGTGGTTATAGGGTGGGGTGAAGCAAATAATATTAACACCTTCAAATACCAATACATATGCTGTACATTTCTAATAGCTGCACATATATACACACTACTGTTCTAACTACAGTTTTCAATATGATAACTACTTCAACTTGGTGATAGGACTGTTACTGCAACATCAATATACATTTTATTGTTCTTCATACACATTCATATCTAGCTTTGTTCAGCTACATCATCCTGCTACATTTGCTTTATATAGCTATAGACAAGTGTGGATGTTTGGTATATCAGACAATCATACTATCTGCATATTGCAGACTGAGAGCAACATATCCAGATTTTGGGATACACATTCCAGATGCAGCAACACTTTGAACAGATTTCGCTGTTTGGTTTTGATTCTCACATGCATTTCACTCTGTACTGACTGCTGTATACTTTATTCAGGGGTTATTACTACTGTATTGCTGGATTCATGACACTTTCTCACACTCTCTCACTTGTTTTCATTTTATTATTCAGGATGGTACTTACTTCTAGGCTTTATTGACATGTTTTACCTGTAGTTATTACAATCCTTTCCAGCAGTCTCACTTCTGTCATGTTTCAGTATTTCAACAGGGATATATTTCACACATGTGATTTCATCATCTTCTGCAGCTGTACTTTTCAGCCTGCTGCAGGTTGTGTACTATTTTCTTACAGGTAGGGCATCTTTATTTCAGAATTTATGTCAGACATTTTCATTTTTCTGTTTGGATTACAGACTGCAACACACTTTTGTAATCAAGCAATACTTGCAAACACTTTCACACTGTTACTAGCACATTTTATTACTTAGTGACTACACTGCACTCTTTTGCAGACTGTCATACTTTTATATTTCTTTACAGTTACTGGTAGTGGATTACTGACCTGCCTGGTGGTGCAACCGCACCAGCCTATCGCCATAGGCTCTGCGGTTCACAGAACGGACACCTGCAGCTGTAATATAAATGAAGTAATATTGGAATACACATCTCCATAATATCAGCTAGTTTAATTTCTTACATACATAATTAAATGTAACTTACTCAGTAGTGGGGCGTTGGGCATTTGTCGGGCCTCAAGGATCCAAAGGTTCAATTGGTCCTGCTTGCGTCTCTTCAGGTCCGCATGGTGGTGACGGACCTGCTCACCAGTCCTTGGAATCCCTGTGGCACTGGTGAGATCATGAGCCAACCGGTCCCACGCCTCAGCCCTATATGCTCCCCACAGGACCTGGCCCTGCATGAGTTGGGCCTCATGATTGTGGACTAGGGGCCAGACCATGTACCTGGACTCCTCAATGCCCCACCTCTGTGCTCAAAAGCAACTACCCTCACCTACTCCTGTCATTCTGGCTGCAAGTCAGTTCTACAATCGTTTATGCTGTGTATTCCCGCCTATGGGGCTTATTTAGTCCGTTTTTCCCACACATATCTGTGATTGGCCATTTTGGAATTGTATCAACTTCACTAAACCTGCATTGTCATGCTCCAGTTTGTATTCATTCCTATATATTTGCTATTATTGCATTTATAGGTACTGCTGTCATGGCTTAGTGGTTCAGTACCTTGACTATGGTGTATAGTGTCCTGGGTTCAAACCTGGCCACTACTTTTTATTTTTTATGACTGTCTAGACAAGCTGAGGGGTGTGTCTGTGTAAAGGCAGTTTTGATATGGCTTGCTCAACGTTGCCCGTCGGTTAGCTTGTTTGCGCAGTGCGCAGCTCCACGCAAATGGGGTAAGCTGGTTTAAGCCTCATTTGGCTGTCAGCACGCATATTATGCTCAGCTCAGCTAGGGGCACATAGATTCAGCGTGTTAAACCACTGCTCAGCTACGGGAACTCATTTTGCACCAGTTAAACCACTGCTCACCTACGGGCAGATGCACTCACCCTGTTAAACTGTAGCTCAGCTATGGGCACATCTGGCATTTTGTATTGTTTTGTTACCTCACATTTCTTCAATATAAATGGGCTATTTCATTACATTTTACATAAAATGTGATTTTATGTGTACATATTTGTCAGGGACTTGTTTCGTGCTTATTATGCTAAAAATAAAAATTGGCGTTGTGGGGGCTCAAACCATGAATGCCTGCTACTTCAGCCAACATCTGTACCGCTATGCTATTGCTTCTTGGCTTACTTTGCATATTTAGTTCTTATATGCTTTCCCACTGACTGCTAACTGTGGCTGCGCTACGGGCAAGCCCGTGCAAACGAGCACACTCACAGTTAAACATCTTTACAATTTAAAAAAAAATTATGAGATGTTCATTTGTACATTTTATGTTCGTAGTCTGTGGGGGCATGTGTTGTGTTGTGTTTATTCACATTTCCATGGACTCTGTCGTGTGTGCTTACTTTGGGCACTTTTCCTCTTCTGGGGGCGTGTCCGCTTACAGGGCTTGGCCTACGGACATGCCCCCTACTGTCTTACACAGACCGTGTTAGCCTTAGGTGTGATTCAGCATGCTCTCAGGAATATGCAGAGCATGCTGACATCACTCCGTTTAACTGCAGCCTCCATGTATGAGTTATAACTCTTACACGGAGGCTTCGTCAATCCTGCCCAGTGTCTATGACAAATGGAGAGAAATATCCAAGTAATGGGGCACTGGAATTGCTCCATGGGTGGGGGGGGCTGTGTGGGTGGGGCTCTGGGTTTGCACCCCCCCTGAAAAAAATCCTGCGTGCTCTCTTGCCCACATCTACAGGTTAGTGGCACAGCACGATGATTCAGAGATCATCCACATGCAACTAACAATGAGCAAAACTGCAATTCAAATTGTAGCTTGCTACAGATCACCCACCATGTCCCAGGACCCCCATTCCGCATTTCTGGAAACACTGGGAAACATAAAGGTCCTACCAAACACCCTAATATTGGGTGATTTCAATTACCCAAACATTTACTGGGAGAACTACTCAAGTACTAACTCCCTTGCCCAACATTTCATAGAGTTTATAAACTCAAATGCCCTGGATCAACTGGTCAACACTCCCTCCAGAGGTGACAACATATTGGACCTGGTCATCACCAACATGGACGACCAGTTTTCCACACCGGAGGTCAACCCCTCACTGGTTAGATATGACCATAAACAAATCACTTTGGATATCCACAGTCCGTCCCCACCCCCGGACAAGGAAACCACCGTGAAAAACTTTTCAAAATCAAACTTCACATTACTTAAGACTGAGGTGGAAAGTTTCAAAGCCCCCATGCTAAAGGATAATGCTGTCCAAGCTGCAAAATCCTTTACTAATGCCTATGGGCACCTACAAGAATGCATGGATCATGCTATCCCAAGCAAAACCAAGACTCACTCCTCCAAGAAAAGGAAACTAGTCTGGTGGACCCCTGCCATAAACAAGCTATACAATAGAAGGAGGAAACTAGTACAGAAAAGAGTAAATCCCAAGAAAGAAAGACATCCCTGATCAGTATCAGCAAGAAACTATGATCCCTCATAAAATCATCCAAGGCGAGCTTCGAAAGAAAAATTGCCAAGGACTCCAAAGATAACTGCATTCTTTAGCTATGTCAAGAATCTAAGTGTCAATGCTCAGATCTGCTTGGAGTTAGTGCAGAATGGCACAAAATACACTGAACTGACCAATATTGCCAACATCCTGGCAGACAGGTTCAGTGCAAACCTCACCCCCTTCTCACTCCCAAAAGGGCCCATAACCATACCAGAAGAATGTAGAGCCCCTGAAATCACAGACACTCAGGTTAAAACAGCCCACTCCAAAGCCAAAAACACAGCATCAATGGGACCTGATGGTGTCCCAGGCTGGGTCCTACATGAGCTCAAAGATGAATTAACCCCTCACCTAAACACATTGTTCAAACTCAGCCTCTCCACAGGCTAAGTACCCATAGAGTGGTGCACAGCAACAGTTATTCCACTCCACAAAGGTGGAGCCACAACAGAACCTGGGAACTATCACCCTATAAGCCTGACTAGCTTGGTCTGCAAGGCTATGGAACACATCATTATGGAGCTCATTAACAGAGACATTGGGAATCTCCAAACACTGAATCCTACCAAGTTTGGCTTTGTTAAGGGCAGATCATGCCTCCTAAACCTGGTGGACTTCTTTGAGACAGTTACCAAGGCTGCAGTTGAGGGAAAGGAGGTACACACAGCCTACTTAGACCTCGCAAAGGCCTTCAACACCATTCCCCATTCTAGTATTATAGACAAGCTCACCAGCCTGAACATAAACCCCTATGTCACAAGATGGGTTGCCAACTGACTCACAGACAGAACTCACATGGTGAGAGTTGTGAGAGCTAGGTCTGACTCTAAACCAGTTACAAGTGGCATTCTCCAGGGCTCAGTCCTAGGACCCCTCCTGTTCGGCATATACTTCTCAGAGGTACAGGCAAGCACAGGAGGACTATGGCTGAAAAAGTTAGCAGATGACTGCAAACTAGGGGCTATAATTGACTCTCCAGTTGACACAGACATCCTCCAAAAGGGTCTCACTGAGACAGATACCTGGTGTCAAAATCATGGCCTCAAGCTAAATGCCAAAAAGTGCATAATCATCCCCTTTGGAAAAAACAAAGTACCCACAAACTATCACATAAGTGGTAATCCCATAAATACGGAAAACATAATAAGGGATCTGGGGACCCAAGTAGATAGTAATCTCTCCTTTGATAATCACATTGCCAAAGTGGTTAGAAAATCCTTCTATGTGGCCCACCTAATCACAAAAGGGTTTGCATCCAGATCAAAAGAGGTCATTGCGCCCCTCTACTCATCATTCATCAGACCCATCATAGAGTTCAATGCCCCATTTGGGATGTACCTTACAAGACACCTTCAACAACTGGAAAGACCACAGAAGTACCTCACCAAGAGGATCACTGACCTCAAACAGATGCCCTATGCAGCTCAACTGAAGAAACTCCAGCTGTACTTGGTTGCATACCGCCTACTCAGAGGTGATCTCTGCCTGACATACAAGGTCATGTCCAACCCAGAATTGATGGACATGCTCCACCTAAAGAAAACCTTATCCCCTCGAGCCACATGCTCTAGGGATCTAAACCTCACCACAACAATAAATAGGACGTGCTGGAGGGATGGATTCCTGTCCCAGAGACTTCCCATGCTTTGGAACAAGATTCCAATCTACATTAGGCAGAGCTCCACGCCAACACTCTTCAAGAGAAACCTTGATGAGTGGATGGGAAACAGAAAGTTTACCCCGGGGATCACTTCAGTGGCTCTGCTGGACAGAGGCACAGGGAACTAATCTAAGGGGGTGGTGAAAGCCAACACATTCTGGCTAGGCTTATAAATGCCTTCGGGCTGATAGCCTAGTACCTACCTATGAACCTATGAATATATGAGCCCAAACTCATGTGCACAAAGGTTCCTGGACTTTGTTAACTCAAATGTCCTGGAAAAAATAGTGCACCACCCCACAAGGGGCTCTAATATTCTAGACCTGGTCCTCATCAATATGGGTGTCCGATGCAATGCCTCAAGTGTAGGGTCCGCACTAGTTAAATCTGACCATAAATCAGTCATTTTTGAAGTAGCAATAGCACTGGAACTCCCCAAAGGAGAAGTCAGGCTAAAAAATTTCACCAAAGCTAAATATACCCTCCTAAGAGATGGTATAATAGTCTTCCAAGCTCCAGTTTCTACAGATGGCATTGATGGCTATACTAGGGTATACACTGATGCCTTTTATAAACATCTACAGAAATGTGTAGATACAACCATGTTTGATAAGATTAAAGTAAGATCCTCAAGAAAAAAAACAAGATCCTCAAGAAAAAACAACTATCCTGGCAGACATATAGCATTTGTAGATTATACAATAAGTGAAAGAAGTTGCTGTCTAAAAATACAAAAGTGGGAACCCAAAATTGGAAGAGCACCCTTCTCTGCCTAAACAAGCAAATAAGACAATTTGTCAAATCCTCAAAGAGCAACTATGAGAAAAATGTAGCAATCATAGCCAAGGATAACCATAAGGCCTTCGTCAGCTACGTCCTCAACCTAAAAGGAAGGACTCAGATGTGTACTGAACCAATTGTGGATGGTATTGCACACACTGACCCTTTGGAAATTGCAAACCTGCTGGCAGATAGGTTTGCTGAAAATTTCACCCCCTACACCCCCCCCCCCGCCAAGCATACCACAAACCATGTATTCAACATCACCTCCTCCCTACATCTCCAAAGAGCAAGTCATCAATACTCTCTCCAAGACTAAGAACACAGTCTCCATGGGCTGCATTCTTAATGTTCTTAAATAAGAGATAACTACTCCACTAGGAACCCTATTCAGCCACATCCTGAGTACTGGCTTTGACCCCACTGAATGGAAAACAGTAAATGTTATCCCCCTCCACAAGGGTGGCTCAGCAACAGACCCAGGTAACTATAGACCCATAAGTTTAACCAGCCTTATCTGTAAGGCAATGGAACGAATCAACATGGATCTCATAAATAAGGATATAGGTGACCTCCAAGCCCTAGATCTGTCCCAGTTTGGTTTTGTCAAGGGTAGGACATGCCTGCTAAAGCTGGTGGACTTTTTCAAGAATGTGACCAAAGCTGTAGATGAAGGCAAAACTGCACATACAGCCTATCCTGACTTGGCCAATGCCTTCAACACAATCCCACATTCAGGCATCATTGACAAACTAACCTAGTTAAATAACAACTCCTATGTTTTTAGGTGGGTTGCAAACTGGCTCACAGATCAACAACACTCAGTCAAAGTGAGAGACTTCATGTCTACCTGCAGACCTGTCATCAGTGGGATCCCACAAGGGTCAGTGCCGGGCCCCCTCTTGTTAAGCATATACTTCTATGAAGTTCAGGCCAAAAGAGAAGTGCTGTGGCTAACTAAGTTTGTTGATGAATGCAAATTAGGTGTTGTCATTGAATCCCTTAGTGATGTCACTGTACTTGAAAAGAGGCTTACACAAAACAATGATTGGTGCCAAAACCATGGTCTTAAACTAAATATAAAAAAATGCATCATCATTCCCTTTGATAAAAACAATGTCCCTGCTGATTATAAAATAAACAATAACACCCTAAGTACCAATTCTGTAGTGAGAGACCTGGGGACACAAGTTGACTGCGACCTCAACTTCAACCACCATGTGTCTACTCTGGTGAGGAAGGCATTCTACGTCACTCACCTGATTAGCAAAGGCATTGCCTCAAGAGCAAAAGAGGTTATAACTCCCCTGCACTCATCCCTCATCAGATCTATTACTGAATATAATGCTCCCTTTGGTATGTACCCTACCAGACACCTGCAGCAGCTTGAGAAACACACCTCAGAGATTGCTAACCAAGAAAATTATGGGTCTCCAGCATGTCTTATGCAGACAGACTGAAGTCGCTGTCACTGTACTCAGTAGTATATAGACTACTTAGAAGCTATTTGCGTCTGAATTGCAGGGCTATCTTTGACCCAAATCTAATGAAAATGCTGCACATCTGTAGGTCAAATAGGACTAGAGTCACCCATTCCAGGGGCCTCAATCTAGCCTGTGACATAAATAGGACCTGCTGGAGAGACACATACATCTCTCAGAGATTGCCACACCTCTGGAATTGGCTTCCAATCAATGTCAAGCAGAGCACCTCCAGGATCTTGTTTAAGTGCAACCTGGATGACTGGATAGAAAACCGTAAATTCCTGCCAGCGACTGTCCTGTTTCTCTCCTGGACATGGGTAATCCTTGCTTGAAAAATCTTGGGCATAGACGATATCTGTCATTTAGTATTATATTGGGATTTTACGGCTAGGCTTGTAAAGACCCTTGATCAATAGCCTAGTAACAACCTAAGAACCTATGAACTTGTATATTATTTATTCCTAGCACTCAATATACCACTGAATTTTGAATACTTTTCCCTATGCGCTGTTTGACCCATGCCTGCTAATCATAAGCTTTCACTAAGTGGACTAGAGCATTACCGGCCCAACAGCAAAAGTTGTCCAGAGGAGACATCATTTGGGCAGTCATAAGGGTGTATGCCCTTGCTGGCACCCCAGCAGTGAGGACATATGCTGTAGCTCCTAACTCCTCCCCTGGGTGGGGTAAGTGCAACCTACATCACCTCAAGAAGCATTTTGTCCTCCTCTTGTGAGTGCATGTTCCAGTGCACCTGCAATTAGTGCAATCACATTGTCAGTTTCTCAACCAGTGCAAAAATAAACAGCAAAAATGTTTGAAAATCCAGTTATTGCATTTTGCTGGTCTTTGCACGTGCAAAATCACTACACAATGGGGATTGGTAATTTGTTCTTTCCCTACTGTGTTGTGATCCTGCAGTGAGTCCTACAAAAAAAATGTTTAAACATTTAGTTTTTTTTGTATTTGTTTTAATTCAGAGAGATGAATTTCAATGTTTTTTCAATAACTGTGTATCACTTGACATATTCATATCATACCGCTCAACCTCTTAGCATGAGAAATCTGGACAAAGCCAAAAATAATAGGGGGGAAAAGGCCCAAAAACAGAGACTGACTTTAACTATTGCTCTTATAAACTTAATAAGTTACCTACCATGGGATCCGTACAAGCTGTTCAGTCCCCACTAAACTGGCCATGGTCATTGATCCCTGTAATATACCTGCATGGCTTCTACCCACGGATAGTGGCCTGCTATTTGTCAGTAGGAATCAGCCAGTGGTGCAGGGGGGACAGTATGCCCTCTGCTTTGTCAGCACCTTGAGACCAGCAACAAGTGTCCATAATATGGACACACGAAGGTGTGTGTAGACTGCCCACATCCATCTGAGGTGCAGCAGATAATGTACACTTAATAGTGTTGAAGGACACATAAATCCTGTGCATTTCACAGCTTACACACCTGGCTGCTGACATTTCCCTGCACAACTAGATAAATATAGTGTCCTGTCACCTCTCTACCATAGTTATATGCTTGACAAATGCCTACTTTACATATTCCATTGCCAAGCTCATTGACTGTTGGGAGTGCATGGTATCCCCCAAGCTGTTCCTGCAATCATCAAATAGACCAGGAGCTGACCAGGGAACATAAATACAGATGTCACTCTGCATATTACATAGTATCCTGGGGGTGCAATTCTGCCTGCAGTACCAGTTTGTCATGATTCAGTATGAGCATCATCAACACTCCCCACTGACAGCAATGCTGACAGCCACAGACTGACTGCCACTTATCATGGCAAACAATTCCCCCAACTCAGCCCGCAGGGTATTGTTGCCAGACCAGTAATCACTGAATGCCATGAAACCATGATGTTTTGTGACACTGTCACATATTCTGGCTCACAGGCTTGCCCATGTGCCATGACTTTGATCCATAGAAATAACTGAACAAAGTCTGTAGAAACATCAGAGACAGAATGTAAGGGGAATGACAGATTACTCAGACATATCTGCATAGAATACCCAATCCTGAACATGTTTGCTACTCATCTGTTGACATCGCACAAACATAACACAAAAGGTGGTGGCCAACTTCCCTCTACTACAAGGCTGATCCTGATCCCACAATGGTCCTTCTCTGTCACACTCATCCTATAAACAAACCTCTAGTAGGAAAGGTTTACATGGTCACTATGACAAATGTGTCTTCATTTGTCATGTAAAACACAAGCAGACTTTAAAAGCAAGAAAAAAAGGATTTTTATTGGAGCAAAGAAACCAAAACTTAAACACTGAGTGACTCCAATCATGCAAAAAACAGAAAGCTGACCTTTATTCAGAATTTCCTAGAAGTTTTTTAAGGTTCTTTCTTCTTGCTCAGTGTTAATTGAAAAGACTTTTCATTCAGTGAAGAAGCAGCAACAGAAAGTTTCACATTTCAGAGTCTGTGAAGACAGACAAATTTAAAATTCAGTACAGCCTCAACAAAAATAGACTCTACTTTCCTGTATAGGCAACATGAACATTCAGACCACCAGGGCAAATATATAATATTAGCACAAGCAGAGAGCGGATCCCAGTTGCATTTACCAGAGCTAAGACAAATCCAGGAACTTCCAGTGTTTTCTACAAGGTTTTATATAGGTTCAAAAAAATTCCAACTAGCAGGAAATGGTTTGCTGGTATCCTGTACCTCATGACAAAACTAACCTATTTTAAATGAAAGATGTAGCACCACTGTTGCAGTTGGCAAGCTGAGCTCGTACCACAACTTTTATTCAGATACTCCTGTATACCTTTTCAATTCCTTGAAGGTCTGATTGCCTCTGGAAATTCAGGCCATAGGAAAAGCTAACAAATTAGGGATGAAATATCTGTCATTATCAGCAGACCCTTTGGTCTATCACACCAATTACATGTACACAATCTTGAGCTATGTAAACACATAGTGCTATTATGCATATCTGAGGGAAGGTTGTCTGCACATCATTTCTCTCAGTGCCATGCACTAACACCTAAGGTAGTAGGATCATATACATTTTCTCACCAGGAGAAGGATCATCCAGCTAGACGCCATTTGCCTCCCACTTTGCTCTAGATATCTCAGTTCATAAACCTTTTTTTGACTTTGTCCTCCATGTTGGTGGCCCTGCAACAGCACCTGAACATTAAGCAGCTGTGGTCTGCAGTGGCATTAACTTCTGCCACAGCCTCTGCCTGCTGCTTATGCCACATGTCTCTGTCAACACTACCCATCAGGAATGCCTCTTTTCGAACATTATTTATTTAGCTACACTGCTTATGCCACATGTCTCTGTCAACACTACCCATCAGGAATGCCTCTTTTGGAATGTTCTTTATATAGCTACACTGCTTATGCCACGTGTCTCTGTCAACACTACCCATCAGGAATGCCTCTTTTGGAACATTATTTATATAGCTACACTGCTTATGTCATATGTCTGTGTCAACACTACCCATCAGGAATGCCTCTTTTGGAACGTTATTTATATAGCTATACTGCTTATGTCATATGTCTCTGTCAACACTACCAATCAGGAATGCCTCTTTTAGAATGTTATTTATATAGCTACACTACTTATGCCACATGTTTCTGTCAACACTACCCATCAGGAATGCCTCTTTTGGAACGTTATTTATATAGCTACACTGCTTTTGCCACATGTCTCTGTCAACACTGCCCATTAGGAATGCCTCTTTTGGAACGTTATTTATATAGCTACACTGCTTATGCCACATGTCTCTGTCAACTCTACCCATCAGGAATGCCTCTTTTGGAACGTTATTTATATAACTACACTGCTTATGCCACATGTCTCTGTCAATACTACCCATCAAGAATGCCTCTTTTGGAATGTTATTTATATAGCTAAACTGCTTATGCCACATGTCTCTGTCAACACTACCCATCAGGAATACTTCTTTTGGAACGTTATTTATATAGCTACACTGCTTAGGCCACATGTCTCTGTCAACACTACCCATCAGGAATGTCTCTTATGGAACGTTATTTATATAGCTACATGGCTTATGCCACATGTCTCTGTCAACACTACCCATCAGGAATGCCTCTTTTGGAACGTTATTTATATAGGTACACTGCTTATGCCACATGTCTCTGTCAACACTACCCATCAGGAATGCCTCTTTTGGAACGTTATTTATATAGCTACACTGCTTATGCCACATGTCTCTGTCAACACCACCCATCAAGAATGCCTCTTTTGGAACGTTATTTATATAGCTACATGGCTTATGCCACATGTCTCTGTCAACACTACCCATCAGGAATGCCTCTTTTGGAACGTTATTTATATAGGTACACTGCTTATGCCACATGTCTCTGTCAACATTAACCATCAGGAATGCCTCTTTGGAACATTATTTATATAGCTACACTACCCATTAGGAATGCTTCTTTTGGAACGTTATTTATTAGCTACACTGCTTATGCCACATGTCTCTGTCAACACTACCCATCAGGAATGCCTCTTTTGGAATGTTATTTATATAGCTACACTGCTTATGCCACATGTCTCTGTCAACACCACCCATCAAGAATGCCTCTTTTGGAAAGTTATTTATATAGCTACACTGCTTATGCCACATGTCTCTGTCAACACTAGCCATCAGGAATGCCTCTTATGGAACGTTATTTATATAGCTACATGGCTTATGCCACATGTCTCTGTCAACACTACCCATCAGGAATGCCTCTTTTGGAATGTTATTTATATAGGTACACTACTTATGCCACATGTCTTTGTCAACGCTAACCATCAGGAATGCCTCTTTTGGAACGTTATTTATATAGCTACACTGCTTATGTCATATGTCTGTGTTAACACTACCCATCAGGAATGCCTCTTCTGGAATGTTATTTATATAGCTACACTGCGTATGATCTCATTTTTTCCTTTACATATGAAAGAGAAAAATGATATAGTTGGAAATGCTACAAGTGGCTAGAATAAAGAGGTAGGCTGGAAGAATGCTAAATAAAATAAAATATGAGTCCAAATAATTGTTACAG